>NC_057800.1:576325127-576608545 GCF_018294505.1 Triticum aestivum
GAACTTAATCATTTATATGTCATATTTCTGCAAATCCTGCAGAGAGTTTAAACAACATATGCCCTGGCGACTTAGCGTCAAAACCATGGCGGGTCATAATATCTCACATATAACCACTATGATATTGAATTTGTACTGCCAGCTTACATAACCTATGTAGTAAGGGTGATAACCCAATCCTTAGAAGCTAATGCTTCCACATAGATGATGATTGTCATAAACTGGCGACTTATAGTCGAAAGTCAAGCCGATTTAAGCATAAAACACTTATATATATTTGAGATATAATCCCAAAAAGGCGTCAAATTAAGTAATTGTGGCTGCAATAAACTTTACCAGAGACGGAATAAAACTTTTTGAGGCTTCTGATTCGGATACGATCAGTAAACCATTCCAAAGGGGTTAAGCTAAGATTCGAATACGATCATATAGCCCCCAATGGCTTTGGCGATGCCGATCAAGAGGGTATCGACAGCTATGTTCTCTTTGGTTCGAATACGACCTATGTTTGAACAGGAAGCCCCCAGATGACCTTGAGAGTTGTTTAACGATGCTGATTCGAATACGATCCACGTCGATTCCCAAAGGGGTTGAGCTATGATTCGGATACGATCAAAAAGCCCCCAAGTAGGTTCGGCAGTTTGCCAATCAAAAGGGTATCGACAGCTATGTTCTCTTTGGTTCGAATACGACCTATGTTTGAACAGGAAGCCCCCAAGTGACCATATAAATTTTGGCATTGCGCCGATCAAGAGGGTATTGATAGCTATGCTCGATGAGCAGGAAGCCCCCAAGTGATCATAATAAGATAAGCCGTAGGGCAGGATATCCAAGTTTGAACCGCGCATCATGGCAGCAAGTTCTTTTGGCAACCTTTAATTTTTCTGAGAACTCCAACTTGCGAGAGATTTAAATCTTTTTGAATCCGGAACTTTAAACCGGATTTTAAAACTTCAAAACTTTGTGAAAGACAAATTTACCTTGAGCCGGATTTTGAACCGGATTTGATAGCTTCAAAGCTTTGCGGGAGAGAGATGTCTCTTGAGCTATATTTTAAACTGGAATCTTCATTTTGAGCCGGAAATTTTTCTGACGGCCTTTAAATATTCGCCAATAAAGAGTAGCCTCCGGGGCCGGGTTATCTTCCCTTCAATGACCCGGAGTTCTTGAATTCATTGAAACCGGCTAATTTTGCCGAGCCATACCATTGTAGCCCCCGAGTCTCAAGATGACTCGAAGAGTTGGCTTGAGATTCTCCATATTTGACCATAGCAGAAGGTGTATATCATTGGCGTTGATAACGCGATGTGAATCCACAGAAGGTTGAGGTGACTGCGGCGGGTTATAAATGATCCCGTATGAGCCGTGTCAGCAACTCGCCAATGGTTCTTTCCAACTGGCTATTTGAAATTTAACCAAATTGTAGCGATGGCGACTTGTGTGCCTGCCCATTGAGCAATCCAGTGTAGACGGCGGCTGATAATACATGATAATTTGCCTCCAATTTGTTGAAAGAAAACCGGGCTTCCCAAGCGGTGACTTGCTCATACTCAATAAACAGCTCATGCAGACAGGTGTGGCCCGATGTGTTGATGTAAACCAGTCCGTGAGAGGCGGATGGTAAAGATGACCGCAATATCTGAGGCGGCACAGACAGATGAATCGGTCGTGACGTTGTAAGCCGGTGCAGACGGGCAAGTTATCCTCCTTGTTGTAAGTCAGCATGGTCGCGAGAGACGGCCACGGCGTTGTAAGCCGGCGCGGTTGCGAGAGACGGCCACGGCGTTGTAAGCCGGCGCGGTCGCGAGAGACGGCCACGGCGTTGTAAGCCGGTGCGGGAGTCCGTTGAATAACGACGACCATCTGTGCCACAAGATGTTGGCGTGCCTCCATCTCCGC
Source organism: Triticum aestivum (assembly GCF_018294505.1). Taxonomy (NCBI): domain Eukaryota; kingdom Viridiplantae; phylum Streptophyta; class Magnoliopsida; order Poales; family Poaceae; genus Triticum; species Triticum aestivum. Next base: position 576,327,027 of record NC_057800.1, read on the forward strand.
GGTATAATATCACTTTTTGTCATAAATAATTGCCCTGCATAAACAATATTGCAGACCAAGGCAAAGATAAACTTGCTCTTTGACAAAGAACCACACGTGCTAATAAAACAAACTTGGATGGACATCACCTGATATGTTAGGCCGGAAATAATCCGCCATGGAGTTGATGATATCTATGGTGAAATTGAAATCACTCACGGGTGAGTCGCTTGTGGCGTTATAAACCGGCGCAGATGGTAGAGTCAATTGCAGGCGCGGTAAGCCGCACGGACGAACGAGTCAATCGCCGGCACGGCAAATTGCGCGAACGGGCGAGTCAGCCGCATCGTGTTGATGTAGACCGGACCGCAGGGGCAGTGGTTTGCGCACATCTGCTGAGCAATTTGACATAGTGCGGATGTCGACTCGACCTCCAATGACAGCGCACGAGGACCGGATCCTACTTCGGCCCTGAGTTAATTGACCTGTGTACATAATAGCATACCATGAAAAAAAGCTTTGGGTGATATTTAATTATACCAAGTACAGTAAGAGTTTAGAAAAATAGCACCTGATTGTTTTTTGTTCGGCAAGTCAATAGAACCCCTTTTCATTTTATCTCTGCTCCGGGTGCAAACGCCTTGCCGTGCACATTATATGCATACTTGCACCGTTCTTCAACTGGTATTCTTTGTTAGTATTTTACATTGGCTCAAGTCTTCACATGGAGGAAACAGTAGCAGCAGCTGTAATCATTGACCGCTCCTTGTCCTCATATCAAACACCATATCACGGAAAACCACTGCTTGGTGGTACCATACTCCTCGTCTTCAGAATCCCAGCCGCTCAATACATGTCATCTGATGAGTCTGACAATACCTGCGTCACCTGCTTACTTATTCATTATCACCTTGGAATTCTCACACAAGAAACATGAGGCGGCGGAGACTGGAGAGAGAGCGACCCGTCATGAAAGAAGGCGCGGGCGGATCCAGCGAGCCATGGCGGTGGAAACAGCCAGGCGGTGCTGCGGCGGTTGCGGCGACTTGTGGCCGCAGCAGCTGGCGCTAGAAGGCGGTTCTCCGGCGGCGGCGCTAGCGAAGCGGGTGTGCGCACGTGCCAGCGAGCAGTGCTGAGACACGCAGATGGCCCGGTGGCGACGGGGAGGCCAGCAGGCGGAGCGAAATGCGCCAAGCCGGCTGAAACGACGCAGACGCGATGAAGTGTGATGCAGTGCAGGGCGCACGAGGCGGAGCCTGGCCCGGAGCAACATCAACGCGGAGCCGGCCGCGGCGGAACACAGGCAAGGCCATTGTGGGCGGAGAACGAGGCGAGGCCACGGGACTTAGCAGAGGCGGCAATATAGGCGGGTCGCGCCGGGCGACGGTTCAGCCCCGCTACTGCTGAGGCGGGCGGAGACGGAGGTCTCGAAGGCGGACGGCGGCAGTCGGCGAGGCTGAAACGACTCTGGATAGGGCCGAAACCGTGCCCCTGTCCACGTCCTTTTCCGGGTCGTGGTCTTCCCTCTTTTTTTTAATGCCGCAGCGGACACTCGCCGGCCCTCCAACCTCGGAATTGACTGCATGCGGATTTCCAGGTAGACGTACATGGCCGGGATTAATTTGGTCTTGATCTCGTCGAATAACAAACTGCCGCATGGTTTTGATGATCCATCAGAAGTGTTAGTCGAAGTTGTACTGCTAGGATTTTGATTGCCTTTGTTTTTTCGTGCGCCGCTGCTGACCGAATCTTGCATCTCGTGCCTCCTCGAGATTTGACGCGCTCGGAGTAGCAGAAAATGACAGTCTCGGCCGTAACAGATATCGATTCGTCCTTGGATGGATCGCCACAAACATGTGCGGCGACGAAACCCTAGCTTCTAATGTAGATCCTTTCACACCAGCTCCTCTTCATCGGAAAAATTTGGCGAATTTCTCGATCCCTAAGAGAAATCCCTTCAAGAACTCAACACCATCGTGCGCAAGCCCCACGGTGGGCGCCAACTGTCGTGAAATTGTCATGGCAGATGTCCTAGTGTAAGGACTTAGTTGCGAGGCCAACACATCTATGTGGTAGCTTGAAGGGGTTGAGCGGAATCGAGAGAAGCAACACACAAGACGAGGATTTAGACAGCTTTGGGCCCGGAAAACATCATCCGGTAATAACCCTACGTGCTGTTTGTGGCTAGGTCTCATTATGATCATGAGGGAGTCACCGTAAGCCGGCTCTCCTCTTTGTGTCTAGCCCTAGATATTGTTTCTTGTTGATTTTCCCTCTTTGGGGAGCCCTGCCCCTCCTTATATAAGTTAGAGGGGCGGGTTACATGTGGAGTCCTAGTAGGACTAGGATTAATCTATCTTCTCTTACAAGTTGATTACAAGTCCGGGTCTTGCTTCCTCGCAAAGGAGATATTCCTCATGCCTTCTGTCTTAAGCCGGCCTACCATAACGTAGCCGGCCTTCTGGGCCATGAGCCTCTTGGGCCCCCGGGTCTTGTCGCTCCTTTGATCCGCTGGCCAGGTCACCCATAAGTCGCCAGGCTCGGGCGGGTCACTTAGTGAGTCGTCCAGCCAGGGCGGGTCATTAGTGAGTCGCCAAGTTCGGCCGGGTTATACATCTGGCCGGGTCATACCGCGGGGTATATCCCCGACAATTGAGAAATAATATATAGCGTTGAGCACCATGTTTAAGTAGAGATTACAATAGGTAAAAGAGGGGTTACACTGCTCCATAGAGGGGGGAAGAGTTGTTGATGACGGCGGTGAAGTTGTTGGTGTAGATTGCGGTGACGATGATGGTCCTGGCGGCGTTTCGGCGCCACCGGGAGAGAGGGGGGAGGGGCCCCCTTCTTCTTCTTCCTTGACCTTCTCCCTAGATGGGAGAAGGGTTTCCCCTCTGGTCCTTGGCTTCCATGGCATGGGAGGGGCTAGAGACCCTCCGAGATTGGATCTGTCTCTTTGTCTCTTTTTGTTTCTGCGTTTCAGATTCTACCCTTTCACCGTTTCTTAAATTCCCGGATATCCATAACTCCGACTGGGCTGAATTTTGGACACAATTTTTATCTGGATATTAGCTTTCTTGCGGCGAAAGAAGGGCACCAACCGCCTTACAGGGTGGCCACGAGGGACCATGGCACACCTGACCCTCTAGGGCGCGCCCCCTGCCTCGTGGCCCCCTCGGGCATCGTCTCACGTTGATTCTTTTTCCCAAAAATCACATATATTCCAAAAAAAATCTCTGTTAGTTTTTATCCCATTTGGACTCCGTTGATATGGAATTTCTGCGAAACAAAAAACATGCAACAAACACGAACTGGCACTGGGCACTGGATCAATATGTTAGTCCCAAAAATAGTATAAAAAATTGCCAAAAGTATATGAAAGTTGTATAATATTGGCATGGAACAATCAAAAATTATAGATACGATGGAGATGTATCATACGACTACATCAACCGCGTTGATAAACGCTTCCGCTTTCAGTCTACGAGGGTACACAGACACACTCTCCCCTCTCGTTGATATGCATCTCCTAGATAGATCTTGCGTGATCGTAGGAATTTTTTTGAAATACTGTGTTCCCCAACAGTGGCATCCGAGCACAAAGGGTTTGGGAACACAAAGGGTCTATGCGTAGATATTATATGCATGAGTAGAACACAAAGGTTTATGGGCGATAATAGTGATACTGCTTACCAGCAATGTCTTACTTTGATTCGGCAGTATTGTTGGATGAAGTGGCCCAGACCGACATTACATGACTGCGTTCATGAGACTGGTTCTACCGACGTGCTCCGCACACAGGTGGCTAGTGGGTGTCTGTTTCTCCAGCTTTAGTTGAATCGAGTTTGACTACGCCCGGTCCATGTTGAAGGTTAAAACAACACACTTGAAGAAAAATCATTGTGGTTTTGATGCGTAGGTAAGAATGTTCTCGCTAGAAGCCCGTAGCAGCCACGTAAAACTTACAACAACAAAGTAAAGGTGGTCTAACTTGTTTTTGTAGGGCATGTTGTGATGTGATATAGTCAAGATGTGATGAGATATAAATTGTTGTATGAGATGATCATGTTTTGTAACTGTTGGGGATATTACTACTGGGCGTAAACCGGCCTACCTGGGCCGGGTTAACGTCATCTGTAGTTCAAGGGTGTTAAAGCCCAAGGAGGAAGATAAGGGCCCAAGGCCTGTAGTCGGTTTAAGGCCTGTGGCCGTAAACCGGCGTTGGTATTTAACTTGTATTGTAAAGTTAGGAATAAGTAGAGACCAAACCGGACACATCTATGAGCCGGTATTGGGAATCTGTGAACCGACGGGCGTCACCCGTGTATATAAGAGGACAACCCGGCGGCGGTTCAGGAGACAGACAACAACTCGAGACATAGGCGAAGCTTGTTTGCTCCCTAGTCATCGAAATCCCATCAATTCCATCACAACTAGACGCAGGCTTTTACCTTCATCGAAGGGGCCGAACTAGTATAAACTCTCTTGCGTCCTTGTGTCCGCTTTAACCCCTTCAAGCTAACCCGTCGTGATGGCTCCACGACTAAGTCCTTTCTCTAGGACATCTGCCGTGACAAAACCACGACAGTTGGCGCCCACCGTGGGGCTATCGCACGATGGTTTCCGGTTCTTGGAGGGCCGCTTTGAAGGACTCGAGGGCTATGCTGTAGGCCGGATGACTAAAAGTCGTCGCGGCAAGCTCTACATCGACGACGCAGGCTGGGGCCACGAGGCCGGCTCAATTGAGTACGGGTACCGGTCCCCCTTTGGAAGCATTCACGTTTTCATTGGCAAGATCAGTGAACCGGGCCCTAAGCCGGACATCTGCACCGACCTCTTCGAGACGGCTCAGCGTGCGCAATCCGCCCGGGTTAAACCGGCCATGAAACGTGCCTTTGTGGGAGTCATCCATGGAGGAAGTTATAAGGACGGATCGGAATTTCGCGGGGCGACTGTCATTTGTTCCGGTGACGAATCTTCAACCGGAGAAACCGAATCTCTTTATCAGCTACAAGATGGCCGGATTGGGAGCTGTTCCGATGGCGACAGTATTCCGGACCCCTCTGGTCTGCCCAACCGGGTTGGAATATTCATGGACGGAACACAAGCAGCGCTTCATTCTTCGACAGCTGCAGCAACGGTTTCCGGTTCAGCAGCAGTGATGGCTGCCGGGGCAGGAGGCCCTGTGCGCCCGCCGGCTCAGGTTCTATCAGAACTATTTGATGCGTTGGTTGTGCTTATGGCGGAAGTTAATCCGCCAGATCAGGACGTTCACAATACGGAGATTGCAAAGGTAAAGGAACAGATCACCCAGGCCAAGGCGGATCTAGCGGCTGAGGACACCAGGATGGCCGCAGAGCGGGCTGCTTTAGACGCACAGGCCTACAGGCTTATGTTAGACCAGAGCGCGTCGCATGAAGTCATGAGGAGGAAGCACCGATCCCGCTTACCTCCGGTTTTCGAGGCCAGAGACCTTTTCAACACTCCAGGGCCAAGAGCCGGCAATCCACTGGAGGGGAACCGGGCAGAAGCCCCTGGGACCGGTGCACCGGTTCAGCCTCGTCAGATGGACCTGCCTCGTCAAAACACCTTTGTACCTCAGGCTGCTTTAACACCCCCGGGTCACTACTCCAACCCAATGGACAATCTTGTTGCCGCTGCTGCACGGCTGGAGGCCATTCCAATTGAAGGTGACTCGCTGCAAGCAGTAGAGACACGGCGGGTCAAGGAACTTCTAAGGACAGCTTTGGCCCAACAGGAAGCGTACTCATACAGCCGCGACCGGATCCACTCGACCCCTCGTCCAAGCCGGAGCTATAGCAGACATATGGATGAACCGGCAGTGTCGAGTAATGAACGACATGGGGCACGTCGGGACAACAACCCGGCGGGTGGTGCTGATGACGCTCAGGGAGTGGTGGACCGGGCCCGCGCACGCAGGGAGGCCGAGTTAGCTGCACAGCATCAGGCTTGGCAGCTCACGCCGCGTCCAACCACCTTGAATGAACCTGGTATTACTTCTAGTTCTTTGGGGGTGCCTTGCCTTATCCCCGCTTTACGGAACGTGCGCCTGCCCAAGGATTTCAAAGGCCCGCACAAGGTACCAAATTACACAGCGGATCAACCTCCAGAGACATGGGTGGAGAGGTATGAGATGGCCATGGAGATGCTTGATGTGGATGACGCGGCGTGTGCAAAATACTTCACCATGATGCTCGAAGGAACGACCCGTACCTGGTTAAAAAGCTTGCCGGCTAATTCTATCAGTTCATGGGTCCAATTACGGGCCCGGTTTATCAGCAATTTCAAAGATACCTGTAAACAGCCTATGTCGATAGTGGACTTAGCTGCATGCGTCCAGGAGGAAGGAGAATCAATGACTCATTGGGTGCGTCGGGTTTCACAAGTGTTGCACTCCTCAGACCGCATCAACGCTGACACCGCAGTATTAACCCTAGAGGGCAACTGCCGGTTTGGACCCCTGAAGCTGAAGTTGGGATGGATGAAGCGTCATTGCACCGACATGGGGACTCTCATGGCCGCTTTGGTGAAATATGCTGATTCTGATAGTACCAAGGATCCCGAATCTGATGATGACAAGACAGGGAAAGGAAAGAAGAACAGCAGCACCAAAGGTCAGCAGCATCACTGGGTAGGCAATGGCGGAGGAGGCAAGCGTAAAGCGGATGGTAACATGGACTTTGTGGCTAATACCAACGCACAGAACAATGGCCAGCGACGCAAGGGTAGGCCAAAAAATCGTAGTGGGGCACCCAACCCTAACCCAAGCCGCCTAAACTATCTGTTAAGCCAGCCCTGTCCGAGACATGGGACGAAGGAGGAACCAGCAAACCACCTTTGGAAGGATTGCTTTATTATGCAGGAGTTCAAGAATTCTAATAATTTCCGGTATGATCACGAATCTGGCGATGGCTCAGGGTCCGGGCCGGGTTACGGTGGAGGAAGTTCTGGTTCAGGATTTAATGGTAATCCGGGTGGGAATAATGGTCAAAATAATCGGAACAACCAGGGTGGTTACAACCAATAGCAGCAACAGTCAGGTTACCAGAGCAACCCAAAGCAGTTGAGTGGTGGGCAGTACCATGTCTTTACCACTAGCTTGGACAAGCGAGACCGGAAGGTTCAGAGGCGGGCGGTCAACTCTGTTGAACCGGCCATACCCCGTTATCTACATTGGTCTGAACAGCCGAACATATGGAGCAGAGAGGATCACCCGCCCCAGGTCGATAATCCAGGTCAGCTGGCTCTGGTGGTGGCACCTCAGGTGGGAGGTTACAAGTTCACCAAGGTGCACATGGATGGAGGGAGCAGTATTAACATCCTGTACTATGAGACCTTCCGTCGTATGGGACTAACAGATAAGAATCTCAAACCGTCTAATACAGTATTCCACGGTGTAGTGCCTGGCAGATCAGCATATCCCGTTGGTAAGATAGCTCTGGAAGTGGCCTTTGGGGATGATCATGATTCCAGGTCAGAGACATTGACGTTTGAAGTGGTGAAAATCCAAAGTCCATATCATGCCCTGTTTGCGCGACCGGCATACGCCAAGTTTATGGCCCGGCCCTGTTATGTGTATTTGCAGCTCAAGATGCCGGGTCATAAGGGGACAATAACGGTTCACGGAAGCCACAAAATCGCTTTGGAATGCGAGGAAGGAGATGCGGCTTATGCAGAGTCGGTTTGTGCCACCGAGGAGTTGAAGTACTATAAAGACAATGTTGATCCGGCGGACATGACTCCGTTAAAGAAACCAACTACGGAGCATGATCCGGCCCTGAAGTTCAAATCGGCAGCAGAGACTAAGCTTGTTGACTTCGTACCTGGCGATTCGTCCAAGCAGTTCAGCATCAGTGCCAACTTGGATCCGAAATAGGAAAGCGCGCTCATCGAGTTCATCCATGAGAATCGGGACATTCTCGCATGGAAACCCTCCTACATGCCAGGTGTACCGAGGCAACTCGCTGAGCACACACTTAATGTGGATCCTAAATATAAACCAGTGAAACAGTTCCTCCACCGGTTTAACGAAGAAAGGCGCAAGGCGATTGGAGAAGAGGTAGCCAGGCTCCTAGCAGCTGGCTTTATTGTTGAAGTTTTTCACCCTGAGTGGCTTGCCAATCCGGTGCTGGTCCTCAAGAAAAACGGCACCTGGCACATGTGTGTGGATTACACAGATCTTAATAAGGCTTGTCCAACAGATCCTTTTTCCCTCCCCCGTATTGATCAAATTATTGATGCTACGGCGGGTTGTGAGCGTTTAAGTTTTTTGGATGCCTATTCTGGCTATCATCAGATCAAAATGGCAGTTAAGGACCAGGAGAAGACATCATTTATAACTCCCTTTGGAGCCTTCTGCTATGTGTCTATGCCATTCGGGCTCAAGAGTGCCCAGGCAACTTACCAACGGTGTGTACAAAATTGTCTTCACAAGCAGATTGGCCGTAATGTACATGCTTACATGGATGATATCGTGGTTAAATCCAGGGAGAAGGAGACTCTGATTGATGATTTGAAAGAAACCTTTGATAATCTGAGAACATACAAGATGATGCTTAATCCGAACAAGTGTGTCTTTGGTGTATCGGCGGGCAAGCTATTGGGTTTTCTAGTGTCCAACAGGGGAATTGAGGCTAATCCGGAGAAGATCACGGCTATCACCTCCCTGGCTAAACCGAAGTGTATCAACGATGTTCAATGCCTGGCAGGCAGGATTGCTGCGCTAAGCCGGTTTATCAGTCGCCTGGGTGAGAAGGCAATCCCTTTGTATCCTATGTTAAAAAAGACGGATCAGTTTGTCTGGAGTTCTACTGCTGATGAAGCATTTGAGGACTTAAAGCGGCAATTGGCCAATCCGCCTGTGCTTGCCGCTCCCGTTGACAAGGAGCCGTTACTGCTATATGTTGCTGCTAATGTTCGAGCGGTCAGTGTAGCTATTGTAGTGGAGCGAAAGGAGGCAGGTAAGGAGCATCCGGTTCAACATCCGGTCTATTACATCAGCGAGGTGCTCATTGAGTCCAAGCAAAGGTATCCGCATTGGCAGAAGCTAGTGTATGGAGTTTTTATGGCAAGCCGGAAGCTTAAACAATATTTCCAAGGGCACTCAATTACGGTGGTCAGTTCTGCTCCTTTGGGAGATATCATCCAGAACCGGGAAGCAACTGGCCATATTGCAAAGTGGGCCATAGAGCTGGGGCCATACGGTTTGAAGTATGTGCCTAGGACATCGGTTAAGTCTCAAGCACTTGTTGACTTCATCAATAATTGGACAGAAATGCAAGCACCTGAAGAAAAGCCGGATCATACGTATTGGACCATCCATTTTGATGGATTCAGGAAGTTGGAAGGCTCGGGGGCTGGAGTCATATTAACTTCCCCACGAGGTGATAAGTTTTGTTATGTTCTCCGTTTAATGTTCCCTTGTACTAACAATGCAGCTGAGTATGAAGCCTTGCTCCATGGTCTTCGGATGGCTAAGGAGATGAACCTAAGTCAAGTTAAGTGCTTCGGTGACTCGGACCTTGTGGCCCAGCAAGTGTCTGGCACTTGGGACTCCAAGGACCCGCTCATGGCAGCATATCGTCGTGAGGTGGATACTATCGCAGGTTATTTCAAAGGCTATCAGGTGGATCACGTGGACCGGCGGAAAAATGAAGTGGCAGACGCTTTAAGTCGGCTGGGCTCTCAGCGCAAACCGGTCCCACCCAATGTTTTTCTGGATGTGCTGCACAACCCGTCGGTCAAGATCCCTGGTGAAGAGGATTTGGCTATTCCTGATCCGGAGGCTCGATTGGTGGCGGCTCTTCATGTTATTCCGGATTGGACGCTTCCTTACCTGGCGTATAAGAACCGGGGTGAGTTGCCAGAGGATGAGATTCTAGCCCAGCAGATAATCCGGCGATCCAAGTCCATGGCTATCATCAACGGCGAGTTGCATCATTGCAGTATATCAGGAGCTTTTCAACGCTACGTGTCTCCTGAAGAAGGCCGGAAATCTTGCGTGAGATCCATGAAGGAGATTGTGGCCACCATGCCGGTTCAAAGTCTCTGGTGGCTAAAGCGTTACGCCAAGGTTTTTATTGGTTAACTGCTCATGCTAATGCGGAGGATCTGGTCAGATGATGTGATGGTTGCCAAAGGTTTTCAAGGCGTGCTCATGTACCGGCTCAAGAATTAAGAATGATACTAATTACTTGGCCGTTTGCGACTTGGGGGCTGGATATGGTTGGGCCTTTCAAAAGGTCCAAAGATAAGAAGACCCACCTCCTGGTGGCGGTTGACAAGTTTACAAAGTGGGAGGAGGCAGAACCTGTTAGCAAGTGTGATGCGGCCACGGCGGTTCAGTTCATCAAAAAGGTGATTTCCCGGTTTGGTTTTCTGCACAGTATTATCACAGATAATGGTACCAATTTATCCAAAGGTGCTATGAAGGAGTTCTGTGAACGGGAACACATCCGGCTCGACGTTTCATCAGTGGCACATCCACAGTCCAATGGTCAAGCAGAAAGAGCTAATCAAGAGATCTTGAGAGGCATCAAGCCCCGGCTCATGGTTCCTTTGCAGAGAACACTGGGTTGTTGGGTAGAAGAATTACCATCTGTGTTATGGAGCGTCAATACAACACCCAACAGATCAACAGGATACACACCGTTCTTCATGGTTTACGGAGCGGAGGCGGTTCTCCCCAGTGATATCTACCATGATTCACCTCGTGTCACGGCCTATATTGAAGCGGACAACGAGACAGCACGGCAAGATGCTTTGGACCGGTTGGATGAAGAGTGTGACATCGCAGCAACCCGATCGGCGATTTACCAGCAGGATCTTCGTCGTTATCATAGTCGCCGGGTCAGAACCAGAACCTTTCAGGAAGGAGATTTGGTGCTTCGGCTCATCCAAGATCAGACTAACATGCATAAGCTATCCCCACCTTGGGAGGGGCCTTTCGTGGTCAGCAAGAATCTGCACAACGGGTCATACTATCTGATCGATATTCGAGAGCATAAGGACTCATGTACATCAGAGGAGGAGACTAACAGGCCGTGGAATATAGCTCATCTTCGGCCTTACTATACCTGAGCCATTGGCTATACTTATGTACATATTATGACAATGTATATATTATGATTAAATATAATAAACCGGAACCTTAGCTAAAGCGAGGTATCTGTTCTTTACATCATGTGAGGTTACACGGAGTTGCTCTAAAGCGGCCTTCGGTTTACCCCTTGAGTTCGCTTTGCTAAAAGCATCGTGTTATATCACTTGGAGGATTGGTCGTGCCCGAACCAATACCATGCCTCTTGATAGGCGAGAGCCACCAGATCACTTGGGGACTTGGTCATGTCTGAACCAGTCATGCCTCTTGGTCGGCCTAAGGCCACATAATCACTTGGGGGCTTGGTCGAACCCGAACCATGACCACGCCATTTGGTCGGCATAAATGCCTCGATTTCATCTGGGGACCTGGCTGACTAGAACCATAGTTACACCTAACGGGAGCTTGGTCGTGTTTGGCCATGGTAACGCCATTTGATCAGCTTAAATAAAACTTTTATTTTGCTTCACACTTTTCTTTGAAGGGGGGTTTTGCTTTTCATTGTGTTTCTTAAACCGACAAACAATTTTTTTTCAATTGACGGAACACAGTTCACGTCAATCCGGAGACTATTTGACCGGTTTGATCCGTGTTGTTAACATCCTCTTATGGAGTAACACGGTGTTTATTATAACCCGGCACGGTTTACATGGTAAACCAGCATCATATATATATACACGAGCTGTTATCTCCTCCAACAGTGTGGGTTTGCAAAACTCCGCTTCAAGATTGGCCAAGCCAACTTCACGCTCAATGATGGCAGAAAGTGTTTTGGAAAGTTCATTACCACAGGAAGAACAAATTATGCACGAAGGCATATCAACATCAAAAGTATCAGCTAACCTATTACAAGGCAACATGGTGCCCATAATAATATAATTGTTTTTCACAAAGAAGAGGCGGTTTTTAAACCGGCTTCTGGTTTAAGCTTGGTCACCAGCCCGGCCTGATGGTTGTGGGTCATCCTGTGCCGCTTCAGCCTCCGTTTCCCTACCCAGTGGCTGGAAATCCACAGTTGTCCAGTCGATTCCCATTAATGCTTGAAAAACAGCTTCATCATGGATCAGCAATGACGGGTCAATATCGGGAGCGTAAGTATGCTTATGGATTGGAGGGATCAGATTTTACGATTCGTGGATTGGTGCAGCTATTCGCTTGTTCTGACTATCATATTGCGCTTGATAACGAGACAAGTCTGCTTCCTCAGCCAACTGACAAGCTAGTGGACGCACCTCCCGGTTTATTGCTCGCAGATCCGCTTCACCAAATTCTGACCCGTCTTCCTTCAAGCTGGGATAGCCCTGAGCCGCTTCAACAGGATCAAAATCCGGCACCCAGGCTTTTGCCCGGATTAAGGCATTGATTGCACCGGTTCGAGAAGCAGATTTCTTTAGCTCTTCAACCCGGGCAGGAAGCACCGACAGTTTCATCAGAGTATCTTGAATTAAAGTGGGCGCCGGTTTGTTATGAGATGCGGTACAGATGATCCGCTGGGCACCGGTATACAATTGTTCAACCAATGTATAGGCGGCCTTTAGTTTCTTCCGCACATCTGACCCCAAGTGACCAATGCGTGTCCCTGAAATACCATAAAAGGTTAGTAAACCGGTGACTCTGTCAGAAGGCAGAGCCAATTCGGAAGGCAAACTGGCTTACCAAAGATAGCAGTAGTCATGGCATGCACGTGCCGCTTTATGCTGGTCAGTTCATCTGCCACTGATTTTAGGGCAGCCTCGGCATCCTCTGCTCGTTTGATCAAAGCGGACTTTTCAGTGGCCCAATCCGCCCGCTTTTTCTTGAAGTTCTCCTTAAGTTGTTCCATGCTGCTTAAAGCGCTGGCCAATTCCTCTTTTGCTTTGGAGGTTTCAGCCTGTTGGGTTTTCAGATTTTCTTGAAGATCGATGACTTGGTTTTCCTTCGTCTTCAGCTCCGCCTGCATGCATACAGATATATGTTTCAACAAATCGGTAGAAGGATTCAAGTACCAACCACATAACAAGTTATGCGCTTAGCACTTGGGGGCTAATGCATATTTGATCTTCATCTTTCGATTGTTTACAAAGTCCCAAGATCAATACAAGTATTCAACTTGGCACTTGGGGGGTAATGGCTATTTGATCATATATATTCTGATACGGCAGTTTCAATTACTTATAGTACCGGTTTAACTATGCTAAGTTGAACCGGCTCTTGGGGACTACATCAGCAAATTTCAAAGCAACAAGATTTATATTATTGAAGTCCCGGTTTGAAAGAATATTCCAAACCGGCCCTTGGGGGCTAGGAGAGTCAGGAATGGAAGCATACAAACAGAATTACCAAGTGCACCACTTTGCAAGCTTGTGCTAGTCACCACACACATCACAAAAATACATGGGTTGCACCTCTGGAAAGATGACAAAACCCTTAACAAAACATATGTAGAACATCAGGGCATATCATGCACACATTAATCATGGCAAAAATGACAAAAACCTAAATGGAGCAGCAGATCTAACAATTATCTCAAGTAGCCTCCTTCTAACAGCATTTCGGGCATCAAGATGAACTCAAATGAAAATGATGCAATGGAATGAAATGATGTACTCTCTGAGATGTACATTTTGATATGCTATATGCATGAATCGGAGCTACAGATGCAAAGTTACGAGGCTATGAACAGGAGCATCTGGATCTGGGATTTCGGGACTTAGAAGAAAAAAAACACCTCCGAGATCTAGGGTTTACTGTTCACGGCACGCGAACCGAGGCGGTGGCGCGCGAACTCCGGCGAGCCGGTGGTGGCCGGGGCCGGCGAGGAGAGGGTCGGGGAGGTCGGGCGGCGGCAGATCCGGTCGCTCCTCGACCGGATCTGGCCGGAGGAGGGAGGCGAGGCCGAGGCAGCGGCGTGGTCGGCGAGGCGCGGCCGGGCAGCGTAGGTCGGCGATGGCGGCGGCGGCCGGCAAGGCGCGGGCGGCGGGGAGCGAAGGAGGCGGCGGCGGCTGCTACGGGCCGCGGTGGCCGGCGCTGGGGCTGGCGGGCCCGCGCGGGTGACGGCGCGGCGAAGTGGGGCGCTGCCACGTGGCGGCTCCCGGTTGGGGCGGCGGCGACGTCCGGCACGGGGCGGACAATGTCCAGCCGCGCGGAGACGATTTTTAGGGTTTCGGGGAGGGGGATCCGAGATTTTCGGGAGGGGATCTATATATAGGCATAGGAGGAGCTAGGAGAGTCCAAATGAGGTGCGGTTTTCGGCCACGCGATCGTGATCGAACGATCTAGATGATGGAGAAGGCTTAGGTGGGTTTTGGGCCAAATTGGAGGGGTGTTGGGCTGCAACACACACGAGGCCTTCTCGGTCCCTTGGTTAACCGTTGGAGTATCAAACGAAGTCCAAATGATACGAAACTTGACACGCGGTCTACCGGTAGTAAACCAAGGCCGCTTGGCAAGTCTCGATCCAATCCGGAAATGTTTAATCCCCACACACGAAAGAAAGCTAGAAATGACCACCGGAGGAGAACGAAGTGCCGGAATGCAAAACGGACAACGGGGAAAATGCTCGAATGCATGAGACGAACACGTATCCAAATGCAATGCACATGATGACATGATATGAGATGCATGACAACGATAACAACACACGGAGACAAGGACCCTAACCCGAGAAAATAAAAATAACTTAACGCCGAAACGGCAAGAGTTGGAGTACAAATTGGGAAAGTTACATCCGGGGTGTTACAGACTGTACACGCCCGGGAGTCTCAGGAGTGCCGCCCTCGGGCCTCGGGGGCTCCCTCCCATGCCTAGTGGAAGCACTTAGCTCCGCGCTGGTGAGAAGACTTGAAGACTAGACTAGGTGCCGGACGCGGCTTTTCATTTGCTTTCCGTAGTTGGTTTGCCTTCTCTTAATCGAAGTTTGCTTCTGGTGTTCCTTGCTGATTTGGTTATGTCGCCTTTTGCCGCCTTTTTCGAATCCAGTTCGCTTGTGTTTTCTCTCTCTCGCATACCTCGCGAGGGGGGCTAGGCAGGCGCCTTCGCGAGGGTTTCTTCCTCCTGTGTTGGTCCTTCTCTCTGCCTTCGGTCTGCTTTCTCGTGAGGCACCCTCGTTTGAGCCCACAAACTGGCACATCTCTCCTAATCTGTGCCCCTTTTGTCGGATTTCGGGTTCCGGCAGACCCTTGAGGTTCGAACACTGGGGTGCACGCGGAGATTTCGCCTTCTACCTACCTGCGCCCCTCCGCCTCGCTAAGATCTAAGCTATGGAAAGAACAACACAAGAGACACAGGGTTTATACTGGTTCGGGCCACTGTTGTGGTGTAATACCCTACTCCAGTGTGTGGTGTGGTGGATTGCCTCTTGGGCTGATGATGATGAGCAATACAAGGAAGAACAGCCTCGCGAGGGTCTGCTCTTGGCTGAAGGGATGAACTGCTGGGAGGAGTTCAGTCACCCTTCTCTCTCTCTCTCTCTTCTTGATTCTCTCTCCGATTTCAATCATAGCTAGTTTCTCTCTTGGCTTCTAGATTCTCCCTTCTTGATTCCGATCTCTCCTGTTTCTTATCCCTCTACCCTGTGGGTGGCTAGTCCTATTTATAGGCAAAGGCCCTAGGCCTCTTCCCAAATATTAAGCGGGAAGGGCGCCAACAATTGGCCATTTTGAAGGGGAACATCTGGTACACTTACCCTGACTAAAGTTGGTCCTCGCCTGCCAAAGGCTCTGGTGGTGACGCTGGCTTGGGCTCCACAATGACTTCCTCCCTGCCGTTGGACTGGTCTTGGTCTCGTTGCACCGACACGGGTGCCTTCGCTTGATGCTCTCGCTTGCGCTTGCTCCCTTTGCACCAAAGAGGAATGGAGGACACTGCGCGGGCTGGCGCCCGCCTGGAACCCTTGGTCGTCATGGCTTGCATCACGGGCACCTCATGAGGTACCCCGCCTTGATCTCTCCGCCTCCTCGCGAGCCAGCCTGACGAGGCCGTGCCTGAGGAAGCTCCGTGTAGTCCGCCCCGCGAGGCTTGGCCCCTCGCGAGGGTCTTGGGTCTGTGTTGATGAAGATGGGTCGTGCTGGGGCCCTCCTCGAGCCACGCCGCAGGCCACAAGCAGGCAAGTCTGGGGACCCCCGTTCCCAGAACGCCGACAGTAGCCCCCGGGCCCAAGGCGCGCCCGGACTTGGCCGTGTAGGGAGGCGAAAGGGCAAGAGCGAAGCGCCACGGGCCCTAACAGCCTGCGGCCTTGGGCGCCGCGTGGCGGTTGATTGGACGTGGGCGTCTCCACTTCCCCACGGCGCCTCGGCAACTGCACGGATTGGACAAGTCCCTGCAAGCAAAGCGGGTCATGATTACCTGCGATCATGGGGGGCGACGGTTGGCCCTCACCGGCTATAAGTACGGATCAGCGCGCACCCTTCCAGTTCATCCCCCCTTGCTTCTCCTTCTTCATGGCCCCGTCGAGGAGGTTCTCGGCCGCAGAGAAGGGGAAGGCTCGCCAGGTTGAGCCTGCCTCTCCCCCGCCCAAGCGCGGCCGAGGGCGCCCTCGCAAACATCCTGTGGCCACCACGGCAGCTCCCCACGGTCGTGGAGACGATTTCCAGCACGGTGACAGGCGGACTGCTGCGGTCGAGGGGCGCGCTTCGGTCGCGCGTTCCCCTAGGCCGCGCTTTCGCGCTGCAGAGGTGCTGCCGGAGTTCGTTGTGTGGTCGGCGGAGCCGACTAGCACCCGGCTTCAACTTCCTCGCTTCCTCCTTGGCGAGCTCCCGGCCGGCGCCCCGGGCGGCCTCTGGCTTCATGCAGACGGCTGCTGCAGCCGGGCCTCATGGGCTTCACTGGAGGTCTCCGCAGCCGGGAGCCTGGCCTTGACCCGCGGTTGGCAGACGTTTGCCCGCGCGCGTGGCCTGAGCCGTCGGTGCACCCTGCACTTCAAGTTTAACGGCGATGCCACCCTCTACGTGAGGGTGTTTGGGGAAGATGGTCGCTACGCAGGGTGCTCCCCTGAGGACGACGACCGCGGCTGGGAACCCAGCCCCGACGATGATGGAGAGGACAGCGCTCGCGTGATTGGCGGCGCTCAGGGTTCCCCAAGCTTCACCGGTTCTTCTTCAGGCGGCGACTCTTCTAGCGATGGCCGCGGTCAGCCTCCACGCCGTCGTACCTGCTTGGGAGGTGGTAGCGTGTCTGCCCGCCGTCGCGCCTCGGTGAAGCGCGAGAGGGAGTCTGTCTGAGCCCCGGAGGCAGCTCGAGTCTTCCCTGCAGGCCGGTGTGAGGCGAGCTGCGCCTGATTTGTTCTTTCTTCTCCTTTTTCCTGTGTAAAAAGACAGTAGCGTGGAGCCCCGTGGGGGCGTGTTTGGGTTATTGCTGTTAATCATCGCTTTGCTTCCGTTATTATGCCTTCCGGCTACATGCCCGCGTGTGGATAGTTCCCGGCCCCAGCCATGGGGGGGCGACCGACCCAGGCCCTGTGTTCGTGTCGCGGTGCCCGTGGGGCACGGACTGGAGGGGTGCTCCTGTAATGGACCCAGGTCGCGAAACCTTTGAACGACTAGGACAGGAACACTCGCGAGGGCGCTCGGCTGCCCCCTCGCGAGGCCTTGCATAAGAGAAATCAAGGCAGGAGAGTGAAAAGTCGAAGAACCACAAGCCAAAGACGGCAACAACTTCAATAAAACTTCGAATGAGAATGAACAAGCCAACTGCGGAAAGCAAATGAAAAAGCCGCGTCCGGCATCTAATCTTGTCTTCGACGTCTTGTCACCAGCGCGGAGCTAAGTGCTGCCACTGGGCGTGGGAGGGAGCCCCAGGGCCTGAGACCAGCGCTCCTGAGACTCCGGGGCGTGTACAGCCCCAACTCATTATTACGTGAGAGTGTCACGGGCGGCGAGCTTCACAGGCATTGGCCTTCTTCACAGGCTCCGGGCCTTTCTTGGGGGAAGCAGGCTTCACGGGCATTTGCCCTCTTCACAGGCTCCGGGCCCTTTCCAAAACGCGACAGCTTCACAGGCATTCGCCTTCTTCACAGGCTTTGGTCCTTTTCCAAAACGCGACAGCTTCACAGGCATTCGCCTTCTTCACAGGCTCCGGGCCTTTTCCAAAAAGGATAATCTTCACAGGTATTCGCCTTCTTCCTAGCCTCTGGGCCTTTTCCAAAAAGGATAATCTTCACAGGCATTCGCCTTCTTCACAGGCTCTGGGCCCTTTCCAAAATGCGACAGCTTCACAGGCATTCGCCTTCTTCACAGGCTCTGGGCCTTTTCCAAAACGCGACAGCTTCACAGGCATTCGCCTTCTTCACAGGCTCTGGGCCTTTTCCAAAAAGGATAATCTTCACAGGCATTCGCCTTCTTCACAGGCTCTGGGCCTTTTCCAAAAAGGATAATCTTCACAGTCAGCCGTTGGTTGCTTCCGAGGGGCGATGAGGCACTGAAGGCTTGACGAGGTGGCGCCATGCGGGGCTGCCGCGGCTAGAGCTCAGCCATTCAGGTTTGTCGGTGTTGCAGGGACGGACCCATGCGCAAGCGTCGTGCCGTTTGGGAGCAGCTCCGTCAGTTGGCGTCAGTTGAGCGGGCAACTAGGTCAAACACATTAGCCGCGAAGGAGTGGATTCATTCAAATAGATGCTGGGAAGGCGGACATCACTGGGTCAGGCCCGAGCGACTTGGGGATGATGCAGCCCATGGGGCGCCCCCAACAAAGTAAGCTAATAACATGAAATAAAAGGGATACATGCCGCAGGGACGGACCCACGCGACCTGGGAATAATGCAGCCCTGGGGGCGCTCCCAGCTGGAAATCAAACTTGAAAGATGTCACCTGATGATGTTGAGGATGAAGGAGTGTTGGTGTAGCAGACTCGGTGGGCTGCGGAAGCCGATCCTCACGAGCCCCCAGGCCTAGGGGCCTCGGGAGGCTCCGGAGGCGCTGGTGGCTCCTCGCGGACCATCTCCACCTCCGCCAGGGCTGCGGAACGCCTGGCCTCTTGAGCCTCCATCATGCCCCTCATGAGGCGCTGGTATGCGGCAGCCGCGTTCGGCAAGCCGTAAGGCATGCGAACGTAGCTGTGGGGTGGACCTTCGCAGCGCCCCACTCGCGAGGGCCAGAGGCGCTCCAGAGAGGCGACTCGATTGAGCCCTGGTATGTCGATGCAGACGCGCAGCCCTCCATCCTCGCCTGGATGGGGAGCCACAACTGGTAGACGGCGGCCGCCTTTCATGACTCTTGACTCATGTAGCTCCTGAATGGCCTTGCTGACGAACTCCTGAGGGTCTGGCTCTCCTTGCCTTACTCCTTCTTGAGGGAAACGTGCTTCGAAACACGCCTCCATGTGGTGCCCAAGCGCCTCCCTCATGACCTTAGCCAGGTCGGTGGCCCTCCAGGGGAGAGCCCCGAGCCCTGCCTGAGGAGGGCGCCGGGCGCGCTTTCCTATGCGATGGAAGGAGTTTCCCCCTGGGCAGGCGCGGGCCCTGAGGGGCCGGGCTGGACGATGTCTTCTTCTTGGGGGCGGTCTCGGGAAGCCTCCTGCTTCCGCAATCCGGGTCTTCTAGTGATGCGGCCTGAAAGGCTCGTTCCAGGGAACACACCGCGTCCTTCTCTTTACAGGGCACCATCATGACTCTGCCACTTCCTGGCATCTTGAGGACGTTGTAGTCGTGGTGAGTTACGGCCATGAACTTGGCCAGCACTAGGTAGCCAAGGATGGCGTTGTACGGCAGGCGAATGTGAGCGACGTCGAAGTCGATGAGCTCGGTGCGGTAGTTGTCGCGTGCCCCGAAGGTGACAGGGAGGCGGACCTGCCCAATCGGGACCGTGGAGCCGTCGGTGACTCCGGAGAAAGGCTTGGTTGGCTGAAGCTGGTTGTAGGGCACTTGGAGATTGTTGAATGTTTCCACGGACAGGACGTTGAGCCCTGCCCCACCATCGATGAGGGTCCTGGTGACCACCATGTTGCTGATGATTGGGGAACAAAGCATCGGGAGGACCCCGGCTGTGGCCGCACACTTGAGCTGATCTGTTGAGCTGAACGTGATGGCGCACGCCGACCACCTGAGAGGGCGTGTGGCTTCGAGCTTGGGGAGGACTGCATTCACTTTGCGTGCGAACTGCTTGAAGATGCGTTGAGAGGCTGGGGCTTGAGCCCCACCCAGGATGCAGGCGATCGCGCGCGGCTCCTGGAAGCCCCCAGCCCCCTCGTCCAGATGGCGGTCCTCGTTTCTCCTTGGCTGCGGCGGCAGTGGAGGGAGGCCTGCGTTGCCTTGCGGGTGATCCTCGCGAGGCTGATCCCTCCAGTCTCCCTCGCGAGGCGGGTCTTGCAAGCGATCCTCGCGAGGTTGATCGCGCCACCCTTGGCGCGGGCAGCGGTCTTCCCAGCGTCTTGCGTTTCTTCCTCCTCCTCGACCGTAGCCCCGGTCACCATGGTCGGGGCGACGGCCGATCCTTCCTTCTCGCACGGCTCGGAGCTCTTGACATTCGTTGGTGTTGTGGGTGTGGAGGTCGTGGTACACACAGTACCGACTGCCCTTGGAAGATTCAGGCTGATCTCTGCCCCGCTTGGTGTCTGGTTCTGCCGCGAGCACGGCAGCCCCCTTGCGCTTCACATCCTTGGCCTTCGGCTTCTTCTCTTCTGGGTCTGCGGCAGGCAGCTCGAGGAGGGAGAGACGCCCTTCCTCAGCCCTGGCGCACTTGGTTGCCAAGTTGAACAACTCCAAGTAAGTGCACAGGTCTTCATGCATCGCCAGCTCCTCCTTCATCTTAACATCGCGCACGCCGTCGGAGAAGGCTGAGATGATGGCCTCCTCGGTCACCTTGGGAATCTTGAGGCGTGCGTTGTTGAAGCACTGGATGTACTTCTGTAGGGTCTCTCCAGGTTGTTGGTTGATGCGGCGCATGTCGCTCACGGCGGGTGGCCGGTCGTGAGTACCTTGGAAGTTGGCGATGAAGCGGGTGCGCATCTCGTCCCAGGAGGAGATCGTGCCTGGAGCCAGGTGCGGGCCCCGTCCTTGAGCGCCATGGGAAACCAGTTCGCCATGACCTTCTCGTCTCCGTTGGTAGCTTCGATGCCCAGCTCATAGAGCTAGAGGAACTCCGCAGGGTCGGCCGTGCCGTCGTAACAAGGAGGCAGGTCTGGCTTGAACTTGCCGGGCCACGCGACGCTGTGTAGCTCGGTGGTGAAGGCACGGCAGCCTGCTGTGGCCACGGGAGGCCTTGGGTGATGGAGAGCTTGGTCTTGCAGGTCCTCATGCGCTGCAGCTGGGAGCAGCGCGGGGTCTTGACGTGCGGGAGCAGGAGCATGGTCGCGACGTGCTGGAGCAGGGAGTGCCCGGGCAGCTTCTTGCGGGCGAGGGACTTCTTGGCAGCTCTGCTCTTGCCGCGCTGGCACCTGACGGAGCGGGTTCCTCCCAGGGGCCACGCGCCTTGGAGCCATGGCGCCTTCTTGAGGAGGAGGCGGTTGGGGCGCCGCCAGAGCTTCGTCGCCCGCACGGGGCTGGGTGCGGTGCAGTGGAACGGACGGCGCGTGAGAGTCCCCTGCGGCGCGGATGAGCTCAGCGACACGGTCGAGCCATTCTTCGTAGACGTCGTCGATGGGACGGTAGCGCAGGAGCTCGTGTGCCGCGATGAGCGCAACTCGAGCCTCCATGGGTGCGCAGAGCGCACGGGACGAAGAACCAGCTGGGGTGAGCGAGGGAGTAGCGGTGCGGCCGACTTGCCGCACGGACGGATGCTGAGATGACGCTTGCTGCTCATCCCCCGCCGGGCCGGTGGCGGCGTTGACGGCAGGTGACGGGGAATGGCGAGGACGCCCGCCGACAGGAGCCGTCTGGGCGACGCGAGAAGCGAGAGCGGCCCGGCGCTCGGCGCGGGCCCGGCGAGCGTCAGACATGGACGCGATGGTCGGAGGAGAACGCAGTGGTGGAAGATGAATTCCGGCACACCCCTACCTGGCGCGCCAAATGTCAGATTTCGGGTTCCGGCAGACCCTTGAGGTTCGAACACTAGGGTGCGCGCGGAGATTTCGCCTTCTACCTACCTGCGCCCCTCCGCCTCGCTAAGATCTAAGCTATGGAAAGAACAGCACAAGAGACACAGGGTTTATACTGGTTCGGGCCACCGTTGTGGTGTAATACCCTACTCCAGTGTGTGGTGTGGTGGATAGCCTCTTGGTTGATGATGATGAGCAATACAAGGAAGAACAGCCTCGCGAGGGTCTGCTCTTGGCTGAAGGGATGAACTGCTGGGAGGAGTTCGGTCACCCTTCTCTCTCTCTCTCTCTCTCTTCTCGATTCTCTCTCCGATTTCGATCATAGCTAGTTTCTCTCTTGGCTTCTAGATTCTCCCTTCTTGATTCCGATCTCTCCTGTTTCTTATCCCTCTACCCTGTGGGTGGCTAGTCCTATTTATAGGCAAAGGCCCTGGGCCTCTTCCCAAATATTGAGCGGGAAGGGCGCCAACAATTGGCCACTTTGAAGGGGAACATCTGGTACACTTATCCTGACTAAAGTTGGTCCTCGCCTGCCAAAGGCTCTGGTGGTGACGCTGGCTTGGGCTCCACAATGACTTCCTCCCTGCCGTTGGACTGGTCTTGGTCTCATTGCACCAAAACGGATGCCCTTGCTTGATGCTCTCGCCTGCGCTTGCTCCCTTTGCACCAAAGAGGAAAGGAGGACACTGCGCGGGCTGGCGCCCGCCTGGCACCCTTGGTCGTCATGGCTTGCGTCACGGGCACCTCGTGAGGTACCCTGCCTTGATCTCTCTGCCTCCTCGCGAGCCAGCCTGACGAGGCCGTGCCTGAGGAAGCTCCGTGTCGTCCGCCCCGCGAGGCTTGGCCCCTCGCGAGGGTCTTGGGTCTGTGTTGATGAAGATGGGCCGTGCTGGGCCCCTCCTCGAGCCACGCCGCAGGCCGCAGGCAGGCAAGTCTGGGGACCCCCATTCCCAGAACGCCAACACCCTCGGGTACTGCGATATGAAGCGCTGGGTCAAGGCTCGGGTGAACGATAAGTCTCCTAGTGAGCTTCCTAACAATTTTTTTGCAGTTCCTAAGCAACCACTAAGCCAAGACGGGCACGAGGAAACAAGTGCCTCGTGAAGAAGAGGCTGCCCCGAACGCGCCAGGCTAAGTTATCTCCGCACAAAATAATGACACAACACAGAAATAACAAGCATAGTGTAATGATTGAGGAATCATAGTTCGATACACGCCCCTCCAGGCCCATACTGGTTTCATTTTGATGCAGGAAAGAAAAGAGGAATAAAACAAAAGCGGAGTTGCAGCGAACCACGGGGGCAGGCCTCCAGCGATGTCCCGGGCTTAGCCGGATCCCTCCTTGCGCTTCACGGAGGCGCACCGATGAGACGACCCGCTACCCCCTTCGAAGCGAGCGCGACGGTGGGTCGTAGCCGCCACTGCTGGAGCTTTCGCCAAGAGAAGAGCCATCGTAGCTGGACGAGGCGCGGCCGGTGGGCTCGCCCTCGTCGTGGCCATCGCTGAGACCTAGCACCTCCTCGCCGTCGTTCGTCTCGGGGCAGCACCTGGCGCGGCGACCATCTTTCCCAAACACCCTCACGTAGAGGGTCGCATCACCGTCATACTTGAAATGGAGGGTGCACCGCCTGTCCAGGCCGCGCGCGGGCGAACGTCTGCCAACCGTGGGTCAGAACTATGTTGCCCGCGGCGGAGACTTCAACCATGACCCAGGAAGCCCTGCTGCAGCCAGAGCCCGCCTAGACCAGAGGCCGGCAGCTCGTCGACGAAGAAGCGCGGAAGCTGAAGCCAGTTGTCGGCCGGATCCTTCGACCAGACAACGAACTTCGGCAGCACCTCTGCCGAGTGGAAGCGTGGCCGGGGAGGCCGCGCAACCACGACACGTCTCACCTCATCGACGGGGCTGCCACGACCGGAGAGACCCCCACCACGCACAGCGGCACCATCCTGGGAGCGGGGGGCCACGGCGGGAGTCGTGGTGTGCTTGCGGGGACGGCTGCGTCCCCGCTTGGGCGCCGGGGAGCCAGGCCCCTCGCGAGGGGCCTTTCCTTTCTCCACGGTGGAGAACCTCTTCGACGGCGCCATTGGAGTCGGTGGTGGAGCAGAGGAGGAAGAAGTAGGCGGAATGGGAAGAAGTGGGGGACGGGGGCTCTACCCCCTTCCTCATTTATAGCAAGAGAAGGCCAACCAGCGCCCCCCACGATCACAGGTAATGATGGTTTTCCTTGCATGTCGCAGGGACTTGTCAAGTCGGGCAATTGCCGAGGCAGCATGGGGAAGCGGAGACGCAAACGACCAATCAACCGCCACGCATCTACCGAGGCTGCAGGCTTTTGGGGCCCCGGTGCTACGCGCTTGACCTTTGGCTTCGCCTTGAAGCCAAGCCCGAGCGCACCTTGGGACCGGGGGCTACTGTCGGCGTTCTGAGAACGGGAGTCCCCAGACTTGCCTGCCTGCGACCCACGGCGTGGCTGAGCTAGCAGGCCCATACGGCCCATCTTTATCAATAAGGCATTCAAGACCCTCGTGAGGGGCCAAGCCTCACGAGGCGGATGACGCAAGACCTCCTCAGGAGCGGCCTCGCCAGGAAGGCTCACGAGGGGCGGAGAGATCAAGGCAAGGCAAACCTCGCGAGGTTCTTGTGACGTGAGCCATGACGATCGAGACCAGGCGGGCGCCAGCACGCACAGCGTCCTTGTTTCCTCTTTGGTGCTAAGGGGGCAAGCGCAGGCGCGGAGTATCGAGGCATCAAGCAAAGGTTTCCATATCGGTGCAACGAGACCAAGACCAGCAGGACGGCAAGATGAAGGTCACCATAGAGCCGAAGACGGCGTCATCACCAGAGCCTTTTGCAGGCGAAGACCACTTTTGTCAGGATAAGCTGTACTAGTTGTCCCCTTTCAAATTGGCCGTTGTTGGCTCCCTTCCCGCTCAATATTTGGGGAGAGGACCAGGGCCTATATAAGTAGAACTAGCCACCACAGCAGAGGAGACTGACGGGGGACGGATTGAGAGAGAACTGAGAGAGAAAGAGAGAAAGGATCATCAAGATCATCTTACCCACACAAGTTCCCCAAGCACAAGAACACCTCAACCTCAGGAGGTTGTTCTTCCTCTTGTATTGTTCATCATCAGCCCAAGAGGCAATCCACCACCACACTGGAGTAGGGTATTATACCGCGCCTCGAAACGTGGAACGGCGGGATAGGAAACGGTTCGAAAAACCGGGCGAGCATGACGTCACGTTATAAAAGTTGTCATCAGATTGGACTCATGGAATATTATATTCTCTTTGTGGTTGTGAGTGGTGTGTGTTACAGGTCTGGACACGTTGATACGTCCGAAGACTATTTGGGAATTCGGAAGGAGGAACCCGCCTTGCAATGCCGAAGACAGGCCTACACGCCGGATACCTTGTCATTGAAGCCAGGTTCAGGGGCTACTGAGGGAGTCCTGGATTAAGGGGTCCTCGGGCGTCCGGCCTGTTAGCCATGGGCCGGACTGATGGGCTGTGAAGATACAAAGACCGGAGACCGCACCCGTGTCCGGATGGGACTCTCCTTGCCAAGTGGAAGGCAAGCTTGGAAACTAAATATGTAGATTCATTTCTTTGTAACCGACCTTGTGTAACCCTAGATCCTCCCGGTGTCTATATAAACCGGAGGACTTAGTCCGGAGAGAGGGACATTATCATAACCATACAAGCTAGACCTCTAGGGTTTAGCCATTACGATCTCATGGTAGATCAACTCTTATAATACTCATATTCATTAAGATCAATCAAGCAGGACGTAGGGTATTACCTCCATAGAGAGGGCCCGAACCTGGGTAAAACATTGTGCCCACTGTCTCCTGTTAGCATCGACCTTAAACGCACAGTTCCGGACCCCCTACCCGAGATCCGCCGGTTTTGACACCGACAGCGGATGCGAAGCGGACTAGATTTGGATTTGGGTCGGCGCGTTGGGCTTCCTCTTTTGTTTACGCCGACCCAAACGGACGGCGGCGGACGAAATGGGTCGCCCCATTGGAGTTGCTCTAATGATACTCCCTCCATCCGGAAATACTTGTCCTAAAAATAGATAAAATGAATGTATCTATAACTACAAAAATTCTAGATATAACCATTTTAAGGACAAATATTTCCGGACGGAGGGAGTACTAGCTAAACATTTCATATACATTTAAGCTGGAGCTCTTGGACTCTAGTTTTTCTGGAGTTACTGAAAGCAAAATAAGCGTACATTTACACCATTGCGAGTGGAAAAGGGTTAAAAACACAAAGCTCCGATCTGGATCCCTGGATATATAGACGCCCGAATAGACCTGCCTCTCTCGAGGGTTTGATTCCGTAGTGCAAGTGTCGGCAGGTTGAAGGCAATGCAAGAATCTGAGACATTGAACGATGCACCGACAGTACAAGAAATTTGACTCGGTGCACATGCCAGTGCTCGGCAGGATTAAATTCACAGCACATGGCATGATGGCAACATGCACTGAGGCACTTCAGCCGCACTACGCTAGTCCTACACTTAATTAGCAGATCTCAGGCCCTCTTGAGCAATTGAAAACACTGGAAAACTGGCACTAGCGGCCGTAACAGCGGTGTTTCCTCCATTCCAGCAGGTAGATCTGGGGGAAGCGCAGATGCTCTGCACAGTAATCAATTTTTTTTTTG
Source organism: Triticum aestivum (assembly GCF_018294505.1). Lineage (NCBI taxonomy): Eukaryota > Viridiplantae > Streptophyta > Magnoliopsida > Poales > Poaceae > Triticum > Triticum aestivum. Next base: position 576,353,747 of record NC_057800.1, read on the forward strand.
TTTCTTTGCGTTGCAGGGACCTAGTAATTTAATTACACGATTCGTCTGGTTCCAAGCACCTACCAATGGAATCAAGGCGCGAAAGCACCGAACTGGGGTCCAGCTCCGTGCGAAAGCAACCGTAGACTCACTTAAATTTACCCAAGCAGTGATGGCACCAGATCCCGGGTCCAACATCCCATCATAAATTAGGCGCGAGGAGGAGTAAATAAGTTACTACTAGCTGCTGCTCGATCGCCACATCTCTACGGCACCAATTAACTCGATGCAATGCTTAGTACAAAGATGATGATACAATAGACAGCCGAATACAATTTTGTTGATACTGGTAGTAGCACTGTCTGCTAAGAACTATCGTATTTTCACACGCCCGGCACAAAAATGTCATGTTTCCTGTATTTATTTGCCTTCCTAACACAAATTAAGGCAAGAAATGAACAGATTTTGCATCATCAAACATGTAAGGATCGGATCACATTTTGGGGAACCTGCTACGCCGGACTGAGAGAACCAACCAAATTGGGCGTGCTGTTGGTGTTGTTGGATCGGATCGGATGAGATGAGATGAGCGGCTCTATGATGACTGGGTCTCGGTCTTGCGCTCGCCGCCGTGAGAGTCGCGCTCCTGCAGCAGCGAGCCGGCCTCCTCGTCCGCCTGCGCCACCTTCTTCTGCGCCTCCTTGGCCTTGAGCGCCTGCAGCTTCACGTGGTTGTAGTAGCCCACGCCCAGGAAGGCGATCCCGTAGCCGAAGAGGTTGATCGGGGTCACCGTGTCCCGGATCACGGACCAGGAGAAGGCGATGAGCAGCCAGTCCTTGACCACGCCGGCCACGTTCATGGTGAGCGCCGACGTCTTGCCCACGAGCAGGAAGACGGCCAGGTTGAGCGCGAAGGCGCAGAGGGAGTTGGTGCCGAAGACGAAGAAGTCGGGCTCGAACATGCCCACGGCGCGCAGCCTGGGCAGCTCGACGAAGACCCAGGGCAGGAAGAGGAACCCCAGGCAGCAGGGCGCGACGTAGTAGAGCGAGGTGATGGGGTTGAGCGAGATCCCCTTGGAGGTGAGGAGGATCTGGATGAGGACAAGCCTGGTGGCCTCGAAGGCGACGGCGGCGAGCTGGAGCGCGACGCCGCGGAGGTCGAAGCGGGCCTCGCCGTAGGCGGCGATGGCGACGCCGAAGGAGATGGAGAGCATGTTGAGCATGGCGGAGGAGCGGAAGGTCTCCTTCTTGAAGAGCACCCCGATGGAGTAGACGGCGACGGGCATGAGCGCCTTGAGCATCTGGATGAAGGAGACGGAGAGGTAGATGTAGGCGGAGTTGGAGAACCAGAGGGAGAGCGAGTAGAGCGCGCCGATGGGGAGGACGGAGCTGGTGTAGAGCTGCGTGGTCATGGCGGGTGAGGACGGGAGGTCGACGACCCGGAAGACGCGGACGAGCGCGACGGCGAGGGAGGAGCAGAAGGCCATGTGCACCATGGTGAGCGAGATGGGGAAGGGCCAGTTGTACATCTTGGGGTCGAGGATGTACTTGTTGTAGACGATGACGGTGAAGGAGAGGAAGATCCACACCGCGACGTAGCAGTAGGAGACGAGCACCTTGCGGAGCACCGACTCCGACATGGCCCCCTCGCCGCCGGCCTCCTTGGCCATAGCTGCTGCTCCGGCCGGGCGGCGGGCGGATCTGGGCCTGCGCGGCGCGCGGTCGCTCGCCTGCGTGGGGGATCTGGGGGCGGGGAGGGTGGGCGGATCTGGGAGGAGGATGAGGAATTGAGGAGGAGGCTGGTAGTTGGGGGATTTTGGAGAGGAGGACGGGTGTGGGTGTGGATGTGGGTTTCTTGGCACGGAGAGGAGGGAGTGGCCCGGCTCCCGTCACCTGTGTGTTGTGTCACACGCTCGGGGTCCGGCTTACCGCGGATGGCCACGTGGAGAATGGGGTGCTCCGAGGCTCGGTGTGGCGTGTTTTATAGGGGTGCGGTGCGGATGTGGCTTTGACCTCTTTTTCGGCCGCATGGCTCGCTTCGTTTCGGGCTGGTCCGCTACGTGCGGTCTACGAGCAACGGGATGGGTTCCCTCTTATCGTGTGGAAATGCCACAATATATCCGTACATTTCCACGGGAAATTCCTTCACTTACGATCACGACCAGTGCCTAATCCTTCACTTGCAATCACGACCAGTGCCTAATTTTCTCGACAAGTCCTTGAGTTACGGAGCCTTTTTACATATTCTAATTGGGAAATGTTAACTAGCTGACCACGGTTTTTTCGTGTTTCCCAGCGGACGCACTTACCGCCGTCGGATCTGGTTGCACGGATCTCAGTGCATCTACTGTTGCCACGTCTTCTTAGGGGCGAACGAGCTCATCTCCATTTTCCATCACAGTCCACTCACTCATCTCCTCTGCCTCATTTCTTTTCCCATCACACAGTCAAAGAGAAGCGACAACGGGATTCCGGTCAGATCAGGGCAGGGCAAAGCGGGGAGCGGTTGCGAGGTGCTCTTGTGGAGCTCCGGTGCAACTCGTGGGCACAGAGGAGAGCGGGCTTGCGAATGAGGCCGCCTCCATCAGCACTCTCTTCACCGACTCCGAGGCCATGAGTTGTGGTGCGGGGAGGACATGCTCGTGTGCTTCTGGTGTGGGGGCTCGTTGTGCGATGCCGGCAGGGGCGAGGGGCAACGTCAGTCGGCGTCGTGGTGCTGCTTCTGATGGCAATGCTCATAGAGGAGGTCCGGTGGACAAGAGGTGCCATCATCACCTTTTGCTCCCTATCTTCTTCGTTGTTCCATCATCGTGATATGTTTTTGTGGATAATTTGTCTGAGAAAGAATGTAGCTAGTTTGCATGATATGTTTAGGGATGGCGCCCACCGGGTTTTGGTACGGGTGAAACCACTCATACCCTTTCCCGTTGAGGGGGTCCTTGGGTGTCCGGGCTACTGGATGTTGGCCGGACTGATGGGTCGTGAAGATACAAAGCAGGAGGCTTTTCCCCGTGTCCGGGTAGGACTCTCCTATGCGTGGATAGCAAGATTGGTATCCGAATATGTAATTTCCTTCTTCCACGAACCGACTCTGTGCAATCCTAGGCCCCTCCGGTGTGTATATAAATCAGAGGGTTTAGTCTAGAGGCCATCAGAATTCATACAAGCTAGACATCTAGGGTTTAGCCATTGCGATCTCAAGGTAGATCAACTCTTGTAACCCCTATACTCATCAAATACAATCAAGCAGGACGTAGGGTTTTACCTCCATTAAGAGGGCCCGAACCTGGGTAAAACATCATGTTCCCTGTGTCCCTTGTTATCTTCGATTCTCAGACGCACAGTTCGGGACCCCCTACCCGAGATCGGCCGGTTTGACACCGACATTGGTGCTTTCATTGAGAGTTCCTTTGTGTTGTCGATAGAAGGATCAATGTTTCGCCTTGTCATTAATGACGATATTACTTCTGGAAGGAACCTAACTCCAGGATAGGTCCTCCAGCTCGGCAGTTTTACCATGGGCGCTCGCTCGGCCGTTAAGCCAACGGCGGACCCCACAATCGCCAAACATCGTCTCCGCATTAGCCTCGAACACTCCGGAAAGATGGATCCGGCAGATGTCTCGTCCTTGAACGAGCTGCTAGATCACATCGCCGCCCTGGGGGTCGCAACAGACTATGATCGGATTGGGCTTAAACCCGATCAGAGGGAGATCAAGTCCCCACCGATCACCCATCTAGTAGCGGTCGTTAAGGAACATGCCGAGAATGCCTCTTCCCATAAGTTAAGAACCAGCTATGTTCGGCTTATCGAGCCCTGCGAGCCGGATACCCATCCTTGAGAATCATGTCCTCTGAACATAGGATCACGCAATGAGCCCGGAAGTCACCAGGACCTTCCTGATCCAGAACTGGTGACCTCAGAGATTCTTCAAGCTCCGGAACCAATCGTGGGTCAGGATTCGGATTTTAGCCCACCCACCCACCACAATCAATATTCCCCAAGTAATTCAGGCCCTCCAGATATACGTGACCTACTGTATGTATGGCAGGAACCTCAGGAAATGGTCCATCACTTCTGGGCCAGATTCCTCCTTGTTAAAAACAAGATTAAAGATTGCTGCGACGACGACGCGGTTTCAGTTTTTGGCCGTAACTGTACGGACGAGGGAATTCTCAGTGCCCTCAACCATGGCCGCATACAACACTTTACAGAATTGGCATACATAGTACAGAAGTAATGCATGATGGAAAGTGCATGGAAAGCCCAGACAGCCCGGTGGGAACCCCCCGCCTTTAAGCAGCCCACCGGACGGGAAAATGGACGCACCCTTACAAGGCATCCGATCACAAGCCAATTGACAAGAAAAACAAGCCCTTCACGGGATATAGAACCTTCCTTGAAGAACTGCTCGACAAGCCATGTCAGATACATACGACGTTGAGCACCGAACCAACGCATAGCCTTCGGACATGTTGGGTACTCCGGCAAGTGGCTAAGAGCGGTGAGCCCATCCTCACCAGTACTACTCCAGAGAAGCATTCTTTAGAGGATGATGATTTCAATGTCTTTACGGTCTTTGATACCTTCTCTTCAAATAATCTGCGCAAACGGGCGCTCCGCGACCTCGCCGACGTCAACCAAGTAACCTCAATAAACCCATGGAGCAATACGGCCATAACTTTCGCTACCGCCGTTGAACCAAGGACAAGATCTATCTGAGCACCAGTCGCATTGGTTTTAAACCCAATTGTTGACGGCGTTCGACTCACCAAAGTGCTCTGATACGTCTCCAACGTATCTATAATTTTTGATTGCTCTATGCTATATTATCTTCTGTTTTGGACATTATTGGGATTTATTATTCACTTTTATATTATTTTTGGCACTAACCTATTAACTGGAGGCCCAGCCCAGAATTGCTATTTTTTTGCCTATTTTCGGAGTTTCGCAGAAAAAGAATATCAAACGGAGTCCAAACGGAATGAAACCTTCGGGAACGTGATTTTCGGAACGAACATGATCCAGGAGACTTGGACCCTACGTCAAGCAAGCAACAGGGAAGCCACGAGGTAGGGGGCGCGCCTACCCCCCCCCCCCTAGGCGCACCCTCCACCCTCGTGGGCCCCCTGTTGCTCCACCGACGTACTCCTTCCTCCTATAAATACCTATGTACCCCCAAACGATCAGAGACGGAGCCAAAACCCTAATTCCATCGCCGTAACTTTCTGTATCCACGAGATCCCATCTTGGGGCCTGTTCCGAAGCTCCGCCGGAGGGGGCATCGATTACGGAGGGCTTCTACATCAACACCATAGCCCCTCCGATGGTGTGTGAGTAGTTTACCTCAGACCTTCGGGTCCATAGTTATTAGCTAGATGGCTTCTTCTCTCTTTTTGGATCGCAATACAATGTTCTCCTCCTCTCTCATGGAGATCTATTCGATGTAATCTTCTTTTTGCGGTGTGTTTGTTGAGACCAATGAATTGTGGGTTTATGATCAAGTTTATCTATGAACAATATTTGGATCTTCTGAATTCTTTGATGTATGATTGGTTATCTTTGCAAGTCTCTTTGAATTATCAGTTTGGTTTGGCCTACTAGATTGATATTTCTTGCAATGGGAGAAGTGCTTAGCTTTGGGTTCAATCTTGCGGTGTCCTTTCCCAGTGACAGTAAGGGCAGCCAGGCACGTATTGTATTGTTGCCATCGAGGATAACAAGATGGTTTTTTTTATCATATTGCATGAATTTACCCCTCTACATCATGTCATCTTGCTTAAAGCGTTACTCTGTTCTTATGAACTTAATACTCTAGATGCATGCTGGATAGCGGTCAATGTGTGGAGTAATAGTAGTAGATGCAGGCAGGAGTCGGTCTACTTGTCTCGGACGTGATGCCTATATACATGATCATACCTAGATATTCTCATAACTATGCTCAATTCTGTCAATTGCTCAACAGTAATTTGTTCACCCACCGTAAAATACTTATGCTCTTGAGAGAATCCACTAGTGAAACCTATGGCCCCCGGGTCTATCTTCCATCATATTAATCTTCCAACACTTAGTTATTTTCATTGCCTTTTATTTTACTTTGCATCTTTATCATAAAAATACCAAAAAATATTATCCTATCATATCTATCAGATTTCACTCTCGTAAGTGACCGTGTAGGGATTGACAACCCCTTGTCGCGTTGGTTGCGAGGATTTATTTGTTTTGTGTAGGTGCGAGGGACTCGCGCGTAGCCTCCTACTGGATTGATACCTTGGTTCTCAAAAACTGAGGAAAATACTTACGCTAGTTTGCTGCATCACCCTTTCCTCTTCAAGGGAAAACCAACACAGTGCTCAAGAGGTAGCAAGAAGGATTTCTGGCGCCGTTGCCGGGGAGGTCTACGCAAAAGTCAACATACCAAGTACCCATCACAAACCCTTATCTCCCGCATTACAGTATTTGCCATTTGCCTCTCGTTTTCCTCTCCCCCAGTTCACCCTTGCCGTTTTATTCGCCCTCTCTTTTCCGTGCGCCTCTTTTCCGTTTGCTTGTCGTTATGTCTGAAATTGGGGAAACTATTGTCAATATAGACAATAGTAATAACATGGAAAATTCTGATGCTCCTGCTGAAGAACCCCCTATCTTACATAAAAATGTCTGAATTGGTAGTGGTAATATTATTGGAAAAGGGGTTATTCAAGATTTCTTTACTTGTGCCGGTGCTTTGCCTTCTATGGGCAGTTCCATTCTTCATAGAACTAGTAGTCTTGCGGACGCTATTGCCATGCTTATAGTTGAACTTGAAAGGCAATTTATGCACTTGCACCCTTGCATACAAAGGATTTTCTTAGAATTTTCTAATATAGAGCACTCTTCTGTTAAGCGTGCCGCTACTATCTTTTTGGCTCATGAGTTCAGATTTATTATAAAAGAAGCCAAAGAAATCTTTGCGCATTATAGGGTGGACGCTGGCCATCCTCCCATAGAGGCTATCCTCTTTGATCAAGAAGAAATAATGAGTTTTCAATCTCTATATTATGTTGCTTTCAATGAAAACCTTAGAAAAAAGGTCCCTACCAATGTTCTAATTGATAGAATTTCTGAACTTATTGATGATTTGGCTATTCAAAATAATGAGTTAGGATATTCTCTCGAGTATAGGCTCACAAAGTTCTGCCAAAAAATGCTTATAATGATGAATTGGTTGTGCAATACGAAGGGCCGAAAGAGGAACCTATACCTCCTAAAATTGATCTTGGGGACTTTTGTCCTATTAAATTTAGCCCTTTTGATTACTTTTGCTTGCCTCAAAGGAAACTTGTTGCTAAACGTAGGGAATATGAAATTAGTTTTAATGATCTATCCTATTACTATGGCAATACCTAGATCTATCCTTGCATTTATGACTAGCTAGGGGCGTTAAACGATAGCGCTTGTTGGGAGGCAACCCAATTTTATTTTTATTCCTTGCTTTTTGCTCCTGTTTAGTAATAAATAATTTATTTAGCCTCTGTTTTGGTTGTGTTTTTTTGCGTTTATTTAGTGTTTGTGCTAAGTAGAACCGTTGGGAAGACTTGGGGAAAGTCTTGTTAATCTTGCTGTAAAAAACAGAAACTTTAGCGCTCACGAAAACTGCTGCCATTTTTATTTGGAAAGTGATATTTAGTTAATTATTTTTTGATATAATTAATAGATAAATTCCTCACGTTCATAAATTTATTTTAGAATTTTTGGGGTTCTAGATCTTGCGCTAGCTACAGATTACTACACACTGTTCTCTTTTTGACAGATTCTGTTTTTCGTGTGTTGTTTGCTTATTTTGATGAATCTATGGCTAGTAAAATAGTTTATAAACCATAGAGAAGTTGGAATACAGTAGGTTTAACACCAATATAAATAAAGAATGAATTCATTACAGTACCTTGAAGTGGTGTTTTGTTTTCTTTCGTTAACGGAGCTCACGAGATTTTCTACTTTAAGTTTTGTGTTGTGAAGTTTTCAAGTTTTGGGTAAGGATTTGATGGATTATGGAACAAGGAGTGGCAAGATCCTAAGCTTGGGGATGCCCATGGCACCCCAAGATAATCTAAGGACACCAAAAAGCCAAAGCTTGGGGATGCCCCGGAAGGCATCCCCTCTTTCGTCTACTTCCATCGGTAACTTTACTTGGAGCTATATTTTTATTCACCACATGATATGTGTTTTGCTTGGAGCGTCTTGTATGATTTGAGTATTTGATTTTTAGTTTACCACAATCATATTTGTTGTACACACCTTTTGAGAGAGACACACATGATTAGGAAATTATTAGAATACTCTATGTGCTGCACTTATATCTTTTGAGTTATATAGTTTTGCTCTAGTACTTCACATATATCTTTTAGAGCATGGTGGTGGATTTGTTTTATAGAAACTATTGATCTCTCATGCTTCACTTAGATTATTTTGAGAGTCTTAAATAGCATGGTAATTTGCTTAAATAATCCTAACATGCTAGGTATTCAAGATTAGTAAAAACTTTCTTATGAGTGTTTTGAATACTAAGAGAAGTTTGATGCTTGATGATTGTTTTGAGATATGGAGGTAGTGATATTAAAGTTTCGCTAGTTGAGTAGTTGTGAATTTGAGAAATACTTGTGTTGAAGTTTGCAAGTCTCGTAGCATGCACGTATCGTAAACATTATGTAACAAATTTGAAACATGAGGTGTTCTTTGATTGGACTCCTTATGAGTGGCGGTCGGGGACGAGCGATGGTCTTTTCCTACTAATCTATCCTGCTAAGAGCATGCGCGTAGTGCTTGGTTTTTGATGACTTTTAGATTTTTACAATAAGTATGTGAGTTCTTTATGACTAATGTTGAGTCCATGGATTATACGCACTCTCACCTTTCCATCATTGCTAGCCTCTTCGGTATCGTGCATTGCCCTTTCTCACATTGAGAGTTGGTGCAAACTTCGCCGGTGCATCCAAACCCCGTGATATGATACGCTCTTTCACACATATACCTCCTTATATCTTCCTCAAAACAGCCACCATACCTACATATTATGGCATTTCCATAGCCATTCTGAGATATATTGTCATGCAACTTTCCACCATCCCGTTTATCATGACACGTTCATCATTGTCATATTGTTTAGAATGATCATGTAGTTGACATAGTATTTGTGGCAAAGCCACTATTCATAATTCTTTCATACATGTCACTCTTGGTTCATTGCATATCCCGGTACACCGCCGGAGGCATTCATATAGAGTCATACCTTGTTCTAGTATCGAGTTATAATCATTGAGTTGTAAATAAATAGAAGTGTGATGATCATCATTTAATAGAGCATTGTCCCAATAAAAAAAGAGAAAGGCCCAAAAAAGAAGAAGCCCCCCCCAAAAGAAGAAATGAAAAGGGACAATGCTACTATCCTTTTTTGCACACTTGTGCTTCAAAGTAGCACCATGATCTTCATGATAGAGAGTCTCTTGTTTTGTCACTTCCATATACTAGTGGGAATTTTTCATTATAGAACTTGGCTTGTATATTCCAACAATGGGCCTCCTCAAGTGCCCTAGGTCTTCGTGAGCAAGCAAGTTGGATGCACACCCACTAGTTTTTTTTGTTGAGCTTTCATACATTTATAGCTCTAGTGCATCCGTTGCATGGCAATCCCTACTCCTTGCATTAACATCAATCGATGGGTGAGGGAGTCCTGGATTAGGGGGTCTCCGGACAGCCGGACTATCTCCATTGGCCGGACTGTTAGACTATGAAGATACAAGATTGAAGACTTCGTCTCGTGTCTGGATGGGACTCTACTTGGCGTGGAAGGCAAGCTAGGCAATACGGATATGGATATCTCCTCCTTTGTAACCGACCTTGTGTAACCCTAACCCTCTCCAGTGTCTATACAAACCGAAGGGTTTTAGTCCGTAGGACAACAATCACAACATACAATCATACCATAGGCTAGCTTCTAGGGTTTAGCCTATCTGATCTCGTGGTAGATCTACTCTTGTACTACCCATATCATCAATATCAATCAAGCAGGACGTAGGGTTTTACCTCCATCAAGAGGGCCCGAATCTGGGTAAAACATCGTGTCCCCTGCCTCCTGTTACCATCCGGCCTAGACGCATAGTTCGGGACCCCCTACCCGAGATCCGCCAGTTTTGACACCGACATTGGTGCTTTCATTGAGAGTTCCTCTGTGTCGTCGCCGTTAGGCTTGATGGCTCCTACTATCATCGATAGCGATGCGGTCCAGGGTGAGACTTTTCTCCCCGGATAGATCTTCGTATTCGGCGGCTTTGCACTGCGGGCTAATTCGCTTGGCCATCTGGAGCAGATTGAAAGTTACGCCCCTGGCCATCAGGTCAGATTTGGAAGTTTGAACTACACGACCGACATCCACGGAGACTTGATCTTCGACGGATTCGAGCCACAGCCGGGCGCGCCGCATTGTCGCGATGAGTATGACCTAGCTCTACCGCCGAACAGTACCCCAGAGGCTGCGCCCGCATCAGCTCCGACCCTTAGCTCGGAGCCAACTGCGCCAATCGAGGACGGGTGGTTAGACACCGCCTCAGGGGCTGCAGTCTCAACGGCGATCGAGCCGAACACCAGCCTAAACCTCTGCGCAGTCCGTGACTCCAAGGTGCCGGACTCTTTTCTGGACTCCGAACCATCCGCGCCCCCGCCAATCGAATCCGATTGGGCGTCGATCATGGAATTCACCGCCGCGGATATCTTTCAGCACTCGCCCTTCGGCGACATCCTGAATTCACTAAGGTCTCTCTCTTTGTCAGGAGAGCCCTGGCCGGATTATGGCCAACAGGATTGGGATGCGAACGACGAAGAAATTCGACGCCCACCCACCACCCACTTCGTAGCCACTGTCGATGATTTAACCGACATGCTCGACTTCGACTCCGAAGACATCGACGGTATGGACGATGATGTAGGAGACGAACATGAACCAGCACCTATAGGGCACTGGAAAGCCACCTCGTCATATGACATATACATGGTGGATACACCCAAAGAAGGCAATGGGGACGGGATAGCGGAGGATGACCCCTCCAAGAAGCAACCCAAACACCGACATCAGCGGCGCCGCTCTATGTCCTGCCAAAGCAAAAGTGGTGATACCGGCACAGGAGATAATAACACTCTGGATAGTGTCGAAGAAAACAACAAACCCCTCCAGCAAGATTTAGAGCAGGAGGATGGAGGAGCCAGCTCTCCTGAGAGAGCGGCAGACGGAGAGGAGGAGGATGACAATCACATGCCCCCTCCGAAGAGGAGGCAAGCCTCGGCGATGATGAATTCGCCGTACCAGAGGATCCTGTCGAACAAGAGCGCTTCAAGTGTCGGCTTATGGCCACGGCAAATAGCCTGAAGAAAAAGCAGCACCAGCTTCAAGCTGATCAAGATCTGCTAGCTGACAAATGGACTGAAGTCCTCGCGGCCGAGGAATATAAACTTGAGCGCCCCTCCAAGAGTTACCCAAGGCGCAGGTTACTACCCCGACTGGAGGAAGAAGCGTATGATACGGCTGATCGGCCACCTCGTGGCCGCGATAGAGAGGCATTCCAGCCAAAAGCTCAGCCTCCACCCCAATGCCATTCAAATAAAAAGGCATGGGGAAATACGCCAGACCTGTGAGACATATTGGAGGACAAGGCAAAGCATTCAAGATCGATCTACGGATCACGAGGGCGCACCACTCTGCGAGACGACAAATGTCATGCCGGATACAGTAAAAGCAAATCTGGCTGGGCCGAACACAGTGAGCAAGACCCATTCGAGTTGCGTCGTGATATAGCCCAATACAGAGGCGCCACACACACCCCTTATGCTTCACAGACGAAGTAATGGAACATCAATTCCCAGAAGGTTTCAAACCTGTAAATATTGAATCATACGACGACACAACAGATCCGGCAGTATGGATTGAGGACTTCCTCCTCCACATCCACATGGCCCGCGGCGATGACTTACACGCCATCAAATACCTCCCACTAAAGCTCAAAGGACCAGCGTGGCATTGGCTTAACAGCTTGCCAGCGGACTCCATTAGCTGTTGGGAAGATCTGGAAGTTGCATTCCTCGAAAACTTTCAGGGCACTTATGTGCGACCACCAGACGCCGATGATTTAAGCCACATAATTCAGCAGCCAGAAGAGTCGGCCAGGCAATTCTGGACTCGGTTCCTTACAAAGAAAAATCAAATCGTCGACTGTCCGGATGCGGAGGCCTTAGCGGCTTTCAAGCACACCATCCGAGATGAGTGGCTAGCCCGGCACCTTGGTCAGGAAAAGCCAAAATTTATGGCAGCTCTCACGATGCTCATGACCCGCTTTTGTGCGGGAGAAGACAGTTGGCTGGCTCGCAGTAATAACATATCAAAGAACCATGGTACCTCAGATACCAAGGACGGCAATAGCAGGTCACGTCGCAACAAGCATAAGCGCCGCATTAGCAACGAAAACAATGAGGATACGACAGTCAATGCCGGATTCAAAGCCTCTAAACCCGGTCAGCGGAAAAAGCCATTCAAACAAAGTACGCCGGGGCCGTCCAGCTTGGACCGTATACTCGATTGCTCGTGTCAAATACACGGCACCCCAGACAAGCCAGCCAATCACACCAACAGGGATTGTTGGGTGTTCAAGCAGGCTGGCAAGTTAATTGCCGAAAACAAGGACAAGGGGCCGCATAGCGATGACGAGGAGGAGCCCCGGCAGCCGCACACTGGAGGACAAAAGAGGTTTCCCTCGCAAGTGCGGACGGTGAACATGATATACGCAACCCACATCCCCAAGAGGGAACGGAAGCGTGCGCTCAGGGACGTATATGCGTTGGAGCGAGTCACCCCAAAGTTCAACCCTTGGTCCTCTTGTCCGATCACCTTCGATCGCAGGGACCACCCCACTAGTATCCGTCATGGCGGATTCGCCGCACTAGTCCTAGACCCAATCACCGATGTATTTCACCTCACTCGAGTCCTTATGGACGGCGGCATCAGCCTGAACCTGCTTTATCAGGACACAGTGCGCAAAATGGGTATAGACCGCTCAAGGATCAAACCCACAAAAACGACCTTTAAGGGCGTCATTCCAGGTGTAGAGGCCCATTGCACAGGCTCAATTACACTGGAAGTGGTCTTCGGATCCCCGGATAACTTCCGAAGCGAAGATTTAATCTTTGATATAGTCCCGTTCCGCAGTGGTTATCACGTGCTGCTCGGGCGAACCGCATTTTCTAGATTCAATGCGGTACCGCATTATGCATACCTCAAGCTCAAGATCCCAGGACCTCGCGGAGTTATTACAGTCAATGGTAACACAGAGCGCTCTCTCCGAACAGAGAAGCACACCGCAGCCCTCGCAGCAGAAACGCAAAGCAGCCTCTCAAGGCAATCAACCAGTTCGGCGCTTCACAGCCCGGACACCTTCAAGCGCGCTCGGGGCAATCGGCAAATAGACCGCCTGGCGCGATCTGAGCTCGCGTAGCAATACGGCAGCCACCCCAATCCTAGCCCAGCAGTGAAACTCGTGCCGCGCGTCCATAATTACGCATTAAAAATACCATGGGCACAGGTGGGGAGGGGGGCACAACTGCGACACGCCCCAAGACGCGGCCTAAACCGCACTAGGGGCTTCCCGTTCGGTTATTTTTCTTTTCCTTTCAGGACCCTAACCTCTGGAAACACTGTCCGGCAGCACTATTGCCGAACACATGATGCAGCAACCAAGGAGGTAGAAAGCTACGTTATACCACGGAATTCCGAGGTTGATTACAGTAACGAGTGAAATATTCAATTTAATATCATCCCTCAGCTTGCCCTTGGAAGGGACATAGTCCTACTCTTTGCTTATCGCACTATCTGTATCACTCTGCTTTAACGCAATTTCTTAATAAACAATGCATGACATTACGACTATTATTGCATTCTTGTTATATATATATATATATATATGTGTGTGTGTGTGTGTGTGTGTGTGTTCATTAATGACGCCTTGCAACCGTACACTCTGGTACGGCCTATACACCAGGGGCTTACATACCCCACAATGCGGTGTGAAAAGTCCGAACACTTTCATAAGTGCGGCACCCTGAACTTATAGCATTATATGCATCAGCTCCGAATCATGTCTTTGGTCAAATGTTGGGTTTGCCCGACTCCTATGTTTTGGTACCTTACGTTCCGCTCTATTGGCTAAGGTAGCGCTAGGAGAACTACTGCGATTGTGCCCCGGTTCTGCTGGGTTCAGCACCTCAGTAGAGAAAGCTAAAACTGACTGTCATGATAAGGCGAGAGACTGGTCGCTATTCGGCGAGGTTTTTCGAGTCCCTAAAGACTTATGCCTCTTAGGGCGAGGGGCCGGCCCTGTCCGGCTTACAGGCATGTATCGCGCCCCGAATTCGGCCTTCCGAATACTAGGGGCTTCGCCGAAATTTAAAATTATAGAATTCTATGGCTAAGTGAGAGTGATAAAGCATTATTAGTCCGGTTGCCTTGTTCGTTGTGCTGAGCACCTCCCTCGAAGGACCCAAATATGGGAACAAGAGTGCTCAGGTTTATCCCGAACACCCCAGCACTCGTGGCATGGGGGCAGAAGCCGAGGACTAGCCATCTCTCAGATTGGATAAACGGCCAAACAGAAGGTAATATTTTAAATTCACACAAGCGTTGCATAGCGCATATGAAACAAGTTTTCATACATACAGGATAAAACGAGCAAGTCTCATTCAAATATTACATCTTTTGAACACTCATCCGCGATGAGACGGGCACCCGGCAGAACACCCTCGTAGTACATCTCGGGGTGGCGGTGCTCCTTGCCCTCTGGCGGCCCCTCCTTGATCAGCTTCACGGCGTCTAGCTTGACCCACTGCAATTTTACACGGGCGAAAGCCCGACGTGCACCTTCAATGCAGACAGATCGCTTGACGAGCTCCAGCCGCGGGCAGGCATCCACAAGCTGCCTCACCCGGACGAAGAAGCTGTTCGGAAGGGCGTCGCCAGGCCATAGCTGGACTATAAAGCTCTTCATGGCCTGATCGGCCGCCTTATGTAGCTCAACCATCTGCTTCAGCTGGTCGCTCATTGGCACCGGATGTTCGGCCTCAGCATACTGAGACCAGAACAACTTCTCTGTCGAGCTTCCGTCCTCGTCCTGGTAAAATTGTGCGGCATCGGACACATTGCAGGGCAAATCCGCGAATGCTCCTGAAGAGCTCCAGATCCGGGTAAGTAATCGGTAATTTATTTTTACATGCTTGCTTTGCATATAGAAAGCCTTACCCGCCGCTATCTTCTTCATCGCGTCGATCTCTTGGAGGGCCTTTTGGGCTTCGGCCTTGGCACTTTTTACACTCTCTTGGGCCGTGGCAAGCTCAGACTCCCGCATCTTGGAGTCAAGCTCCAACGCCTCGTGCTTCGCCACAAGAGCCTGGAGCTCTTGCTGCACCTCGCCCACCTGAGCCTCGTGCTTCTCGCTCGGTGCGCTCCTTGGCTGCTGTATCTTCGGCCTTGGTCAGCGCTTGCTTCAGGGTCGCCGCCTCAGTCGTGGCCCCTGGCAAACATACGATGATCCTGTCATTTTGCAATTGCGTCCTCTTTTATATATACACAAGACAGGGTATTACTTACCCTTGTTCTCCTCGAGCTGCCTCTTGGCAAGGCCGAGCTCTTTCCTGGACCCCTCGAGGTCCTGCTTTAGTACGGCGACCTCCGCAGTTAGTGCGACGGACGCCAGCAGCGAAGCCTGCATATGCATATTGACATACTTATATTAGACTCCTGCGATATTATTTGATCCTCTGTTCGGCTTTTCTTTGTGAACACCGAACAAAGCATCAGGGGCTACTGTCTATGCGGTAATATTTCTACTACATTTTAAAACACTTACCTCGAAGCCTGTTAGAAGGTTGGCACAGGCTTCAGTCAATCCGCTCTTGGCGGACTGAACCTTCTGGATCACCGCACTCATGATAGTGCGGTGCTCCTCGTTGATGGAAGCGCTTCCAGCAGATTGTCCGGTGCCTCTGGATGGACAGAGGTCACCGGCACAGGCGTCTTGTCCCTCTTAGAAGGAGGCCGCCTGCCCGAGCCCGGAACCGCTGGAGGGTCCGGCACGGTGTTCGGCTGAGGGCCGAACTCGGAGCTCTCGGGGGCTCCGTCCCCTCGGCTCTTGGAGTCCGAAAGGTCGCCTTGAGGCGCCTCTGGGACTGTCTCCCCTCGATCCGGTGCCTCTTGAGGCAACACCTCGACGTCGTCGGCAGGATGAGGGGAGGTGGCGGTCGGGACTGGATCGCTATCCATGTCCGACAAGCCCAAGGAGCCGTCCGATGATACATCGATACTGGCTCGTGGCGGCCTACATAATTGCGTTCGATGTTAGGGAAAGCAGTGCGACAAAGGAATCCTATGAGTTACTCTGGTATCTGAATACTTACGATCTCCCCGGGGGCTTGACCCTGGGCAACCACTCGTCTTCGCCTTCGTCGGCGGTGATGGAACCGTCCGGAAGGAGAGTCCTTCCCTTCTTGGACCCTCCGGCCTCCCCGGTTGGGGAGGCCTTCCTTTTCTTGTCTCCCCCAGTCGGTGGGGGAGCATCTTCTTCTTCTTCTTCCTCGTCTTCGGGGGAAGAGTGCGCCGCAGAGTCATCGGACGGTGAGTCCGACGACGCCTGGCATTGGGAACTCTTTTGGGTTCCCTTGGCCTTCTTGGTCTTCTCCGGCACCGTATAAGGGGCCGGAGTCAACATCTTCGCCAGAAGAGCGTCTGTGGGGCCTTCGGGCAAAGGAGCCGGACAGTCGATCTGTCCGGCCATCTTCTGCCAGTCCTGTCAAAGGTACGGGAGTTTAGATCCCGCATAGAGTCAATCTATATAAAAATAATAAGTATCCTGTGAAAGGTAAAGCAGCTTACCGCACTGGCTTGGTGCTTCGCGCTGAGTCCGCGATCCTCAGTAATAGGGGGGGGGGGACCTCGGCACTTATGAACAGCACCCTCCAGGCGTCTTCATGAGTCATTTCGAAGAGCCTATTCAGAGTTCAGTGCTGCGCCGGATTGAACTCCCACAAGTTGAACTCCTGTTGTTGGCACGGGAGTATCCAGCGGATGAGTATAACTTGGACTATGTTGACAAGCTTGAGCTTCTTGTCCACCATGTTTTGAATACATGTTTGGAGTCCGGTCAGCTCTTTCGAACTACCCCAGGACAGGCCCTTCTCTTTCTAGGAGGTGAGCCGCGTGGGGATGCCAGATCGGAACTCGGGGGCCGCTGCCCATGCAGGGTCGCGTGACTCGGTGATATAGAACCACCCCGATTGCCACTCCTTTATGGTTTCCACAAAGGAGCCCTCGAGCCATGTTACGTTGGGCATCTTGCCCACCATGGCGCCTCCGCACTCCGCCTGGCGGCCGCCCACCACCTTCGGCTTGACATTGAAGGTCTTCAGCCATAAGCCAAAGTGGGGCTTGATGCGGAGGAAGGCCTCGCACACGACGATAAATGCCGAGATGTTGAGGATGAAGTTCGGGGCCAGATCATGGAAATTCAGGCCGTAATAAAACATGAGCCCCCGGACGAAGGGATGGAGAGGGAATCCCAGTCCGCAGAGGAAATGGGTGAGGAATACTACCCTCTCATGGGGCCTGGGGGTGGGGATGAGCTGCCCCTCATCTGGGAGCCGGTGCACGATGTCGTCGGGCAGGTATCCGTATCTCCTCAGTTTCTTGATGTCTCCCTCCGTGACGGAGGAGACCATCCACCTGCCTCCTGCTCCGGACATGATTGGAGAAGGTCAAGGTGGGAAGTGTGGACTTGGGCGCTAGAGCTCGAGTGTGCGAAAATGGATGGGTAAGGTAGGAAGAAGGCATGGATAGAAAGGTGTGTCCTTATCCCTTTATATGGGCGGACGAAACTAAGCATCCCCACTTGCCTGGTAAAACTTGCTTATCCCCCAAGCGCCGCAATTGATGGCGCGGTTGGGTTACCCACGCCCGTATTGATGAGAATCCCGTAATAAGGGGACATGATCTCTGCTTTGACAAGACGTGTCGAAAAACTGCCTCGCGTTATGTAACGCCCTCGATGCGGCTATATCTCCCACGTGTCGAAGCACGACTTAGAGGCATAACCGCATTGAAAGCAATGTCGCAAGTGAGGTAATCTTCACACAACCCATGTAATACATAATGGAAAAGATACATAGTTGGCTTACAATCGCCACTTCACACAATTACATGAATAAAGCATTACAACATCCAAATACAATCAAGGTCCGACTACGGAACCAAAATAAAAGAAGAACCCCAAATGCGACAAGGTCCCCGATCGACCCCAACTGGGCTCAGAATGGACAACGGAGAGAACGAGGAGGCTGGGACGGATGCAAGTTCTGGAAACATGATGATGCAATGCACATGATGACATGACAAGATGCGACACGCAAGCAAATGACAAAGCAATAACAGCGAATAACAGGAAGACACCTGGCACAATGGTCTCGGGGCGTCACACGTTATGTGCGGGGCTGGTTAAAAGAAACGGTTCGAATAATCACCGGGCCGTGACATAACGTCATGCTGCCAAAAAAGCCAGCAAATTAGATCTGCGAACATA
The DNA here is from genome assembly GCF_018294505.1 of Triticum aestivum. NCBI lineage: Eukaryota > Viridiplantae > Streptophyta > Magnoliopsida > Poales > Poaceae > Triticum > Triticum aestivum. The sequence continues at coordinate 576,372,360 of NC_057800.1, forward strand.
TTATTCTCTCTACGGTGGAATGTGGAACTTATTTTGCAGGGTCGGACACTATCCTCGTATTCAAATTCTTCTGTGATGTATTCGGAGAAGGAACCCGCCTTGCCATGCCGAAGACAATACTGTGCGCCGGACTCATCGTCATTGAAGCCTGCTTCAGGGGCTACTGAGGGAGTCCTGGATTAGGGGGTCTCCGGACAGCCGGACTATCTCCATTGGCCGGACTGTTAGACTATGAAGATACAAGATTGAAGACTTCATCTTGTGTCCGGATGGGACTCTACTTGGCGTGGAAGGCAAGCTAGGTAATACGGATATGGATATCTCCTCCTTTGTAACCGACCTTGTGTAACCCTAACCCTCTCCGGTGTCTATATAAACCGAAGGGTTTTAGTCCGTAGGACAACAATCACAACATACAATCATACCATAGGCTAGCTTCTAGGGTTTAGCCTCTCTGATCTCGTGGTAGATCTACTCTTGTACTACCCATATCATCAATATCAATCAAGCAGGACGTAGGGTTTTACCTCCATCAAGAGGGCCCGAACCTGGGTAAAACATCGTGTCCCCTGCCTCTTGTTACCATCCAGCCTAGACGCACAGTTCGAGACCCCCTACCCGAGATCCGCCGGTTTTGACACCGACAATGAGCATCTCCATATCTCATTGATTAGCCTTGTTGATCTGAGACTTTCTCCTTTTTTTCTTCTCCACATAACCCCCATCATTATACTCTATTGCACCCATAGTGCTATATCCATGGCTCACGCTCATGTATTGCGTGAAGGTTTATAAAGTTTGAGATTACTAAAGTATGAAACAATTGCTTGGCTTGTCATCGGGGTTGTGCATGATGAGAGCATTCTTGTGTGACAAAAATGGAGCATGACTAAACTATATGATTTTGTAGGGATGAACTTTCTTTGGCCATGTTAATTTGAGAAGACATAATTGCTTAGTTAGTATGCTTGAAGTATTATTATTTCTATGTCAACATTAAACTTTTATTTTGAATCTTTCGGATCTAAATATTCATGCCACAATTAAGAAGAATTACATTGAAATTATGCCTAGTAGCATTCCATATCAAAAATTCTGTTTTTATCATTTACCTACTCGAGGACAAGCAGGAATTAAGCTTGGGGATGCTTGATACGTCTACAACGTATCTATAATTTTTGATTGCTCCATGCTATATTATCTTCTGTTTTGGACATTATTGGGCCTTATTATTCACTTTTATATTATTTTTGGGACTAACCTATTAACCGGAGGCCCAGCCCAGAATTGCTGTTTTTTTGCCTATTTCAGAGTTTCGCAGAAAAAGAATATCAAATGGAGTCCAAACGGAATGAAACCTCCGGGAACGTGATTTTTGGAACGAACATGATCCAGGAGACTTGGACCCTACATCAAGCAACTAACAAGGAAGCCACGAGGTAGGGGGCGCGCCTAACCCCCCCAGGCGCGCCCTCCACCCTCATGGGCCCCTTGTTGCTCCACCAATGTACTCCTTACTCCTATATATACCTACGTACCCCCAAACAATCAGAGACGGAGCCAAAACCCTAATTCCACCGCCGTAACTTTCTGTATCCACGAGATCCCATCTTAGGGTCTGTTCCGGAGCTCCGCCGGAGGGGGCATCGATCACGCAGGGCTTCTACATCAACACCATAGCCCTCCGATGATGTGTGAGTAGTTTACCTCAGACCTTCAGGTCCATAGTTATTAGCTAGATGGCTTCTTCGCTCTTTTTGGATCTCAATACAATGTTCTCCCCCTCTCTCGGGGAGATCTATTCGATGTAATCTTCTTTTGCGGTGTGTTTGTTGAGACCGATGAATTGTGGGTTTATGATCAAGTTTATCTATGAACAATATTTGGATCTTCTGATTTCTTTTATGTATGATTGGTTATCTTTGCAAGTCTCTTTGAATTATCAGTTTGGTTTGGCCTACTAGATTGATCTTTCTTGCAATGGGAGAAGTGCTTAGCTTTGGGTTCAATCTTGCGATGTCCTTTCCCAATGACAGTAGGGGCAGCAAGGCACGTATTGTATTGTTGCCATCGAGGATAACAAGTTGTCTTTTTTATCATATTGCATGAATTTATCCCTCTAGATCATGTCATCTTGCTTAAAGCATTACTCTGTTCTTATGAACTTAATACTCTAGATGCATGCTGGATAGCGGTTGATGTGTGGAGTAATAGTAGTAGATGCAGGCAGGAGTCGGTCTACTTGTCTCGGACGTGATGCCTATATACATGATCATACCTAGATATTCTCATAACTATGCTCAATTCTGTCAATTGCTCAATAGTAATTTGTTCACCCACCATAAAATACTTATGCTCTTGAGAGAAGCCACTAGTGAAACCTATGTCCCCCGGGTCTATCTTCCATCATATTAATCTTCCAACACTTAGTTATTTTCATTGCCTTTTATTTTACTTTGCATCTTTGTCATAAAAATACCAAAAATATTATCTTAGCATATCTATCAGATCTCACTCTCGTAAGTGACCGTGTAGGGATTGACAACCCCTTATCGCGTTGGTTGCGAGGATTTATTTGTTTTGTGTAGGTGCAAGGGACTCACGCGTAGCCTCCTACTGGATTGATACCTTGGTTCTCAAAAACAGAGGGAAATACTTACGCTACTTTATTGCATCACCCTTTCCTCTTCAAGGGAAAACCAGCGCAGTGCTCAAGATGTAGCATGCTCATGGATGACGGTAGGAGACTTAACCTCATCTATGAAGACATGCTCGACAAAATGCAAATGGACAAGAGTCGCATCGAGCAAAGCAGTACCACCTTTCGAGATATTATCCCAGTCATGAAGCACGATGCTCGGGGAAAATTAAACTCAATGTAGTATTTGGCACGCCTAATAACTACAGGTCCGAAGAGTTGCCCTTCCACGTGGCCCCTTTCAATAGCGGATATCATGCCCTTTTTGGGCGGGACGCCTTTGCACGCTTCCAAGCCATACCCCATTACGGGTACATGAAGCTTAAAATGCTAGGGCCCAACGGAGTAATCACTATCACCAGCGATCCGGATATAGCACTCCGTGCCGAAAACAAAATCGCATCCTTGGCCCTCAAGGCACTATCCGAGGCCCTCGCGGCCTAAGAATTAACCACTCTGCGTTCCACAGTGGACAAAGATGATGTAATGCTTGACAAGAGGCCCAAATCCACCTCTTTCAAACCAGCAGGTGAAATAGTCAAATTTCAAGTGCACCCGACGGATCCTGACAAAACAACATCCATTGGAGCACAACTGGATCCGACGGTTGACTCCGCCTTACGAGCGTTCCTGCGTGAAAATTGGGACATGTTTGCCTGGCATCCTTTGGACATGCCCGGCATCCCACATAGACTGGCCGAGCATAGCCTCAACATAATAAATGGGTTCAAACCAGTCAAGCAAACACTGTGGCGATTTTCCGAACCCAAACGACACGCTATGGGGGAGGAGCTAGCCAAACTACTTGAGGTCGGGTTCATCAGAGAGATCAAGCACCCGGATTGGCTAGCCAACCTGGCCAGGGTGCCGAAGAAGGATAAATCCTGGCGCCTTTGTGTCAATTTCAAAGACCTCAATAAGGCTTTCCCTAAGGACCCCTTCCCGCTGCCCCGCATTGACCAAATTATTGATGTGACTGTAGGACACGACTCATTGTGTTTCCTCGATGCCTACTCTAGATACCATCAGATTAAGATGAAGGAGTCCGACCAAGCTGTAATGGCATTTATTACCCCGTATGGGGCTTTCTGCTTCAACACTATGCCCTTCGGGCTCAAAAACACTGGCACCACTTACGAACGCATGATTCAAACATGTTTGAAAAAACAAATTGGCTAAAGAGTGGAGGCATATGTGGACGACGTGGTCATCAAGACTAAACACGTCAAATCGTTGGTGGATGATCTGTGCCTCACATTTGACAACCTCCGAACATATGACATATGGCTCAATCTGAAAAAATGTGTCTTTAGCGTTCCAGCCGGGAAACTGCTCGGGTTCATTGTTTCCAATAGAAGAATCGAAGCGAACCCAGCCAAAATCCGAGCCCTGTCACAATTGGCAACGCTAACAGACTTAAAGCAGGTCCAAAACCTACTTGGGTGTGTGGCAACCTTAAGCCGCGTCATCTCCAGATTGGGAGAAAAGACACTACCACTTTATCAACTGCTCCGGCGCACCGACCACTTCGAATGGACAGATGCAGCTACAACTGGATTGGAAGAAATAAAAACTTTGTGAGCAGGCAACCCAATCCTAGCTGCACCAAGTGTTGGCGAGCTGTGTTGCTCTATATATCTGCGACTCACCAGGTAGTGAGTGTGCTACCTCTTGAGCACTGTGTTGGTTTTCCCCGAAGAGGAAGGGATGATGCAGCAAAGTAGCATAAGTATTTTCATTAGTTTTTGAGAACCAAGGTATCAATCCAGTAGGAGGCTACGCGTGAGTCCCTCGTACCTGCACAAAACAAATAAATCCTCGCAACCAACGCAAATAGGGGTTGTCAATCCCTACAAGGCCACTAACGAGAGTGAGATCTGATAGATATGATAAGATAATATTTTTGGTATTTTTGTGATAAAGATGCAGAGTAAAATAAAGGCCAAGTAAATAGCAAAGGAAATAACTAAGTAGTAGGAGATTAATATGATGAAGATAGACCTGGGGGCCATAGGTTTCACTAGTGGCTTCTCTCGAGAGCATAAGTATTCTACGGTGGGTGAACAAATTACTGTTGAGCAATTGGTAGAATTGAGCATATTTATGAGAATATCTAGGTATGATCATGTATATAGGCATCACGTCCAAGACAAGTAGACTGACTCCTGCCTGCATCTACTACTATTACTCCACTCATCGACCGCTATCCATCATGCATCTAGAGTATTAAGTTAAAAACAGAGTAACACCTTAAGCAAGATGACATGATGTAGAGGGATAGACTCATGCAATATGAAGAAAACCCCATCTTGTTATCCTCGATGGCAACAATACAATACGTGCCTTGCTGCCCCTACTGTCACTGGGAAAGGACACCGCAAGATTGAACCCAAAGCTAAGCACTTCTCCCATTGCAAGAAAGATCAATCTAGTAGGCCAAACCAAACTGATAATTCGAAGAGACTTGCAAAGATAACCAATCATACATAAAAGAATTCAGAGAAGATTCAAATATTGTTCATAGATAGACTTGATCATAAACCCACAATTCATCGGTCTCAACAAACACACCGCAAAAAGAAGATTACATCGAATAGTTCTCCACAAGATAGGGGGAGAACATTGTATTGAGATCCAAAAAGAGAGAAGAAGCCATCTAGCTACTAACTATGGACCCGTAGGTCTGAGGTAAACTACTCACACTTCATCGGAGGGGCTATGGTGTTGATGTAGAAGCCCTCCGTGATCGATGCCCCCTCCGACGGAGCTCCGGAACAGGCCCCAAGATGGGATCTCGTGGATACGGAAAGTTGCGGTGGTGGAATTAGGGTTTTGGCTCCGTATCTGATCGTTTGGGGCTACGTTGGTATATATAGGAGGAAGGAGTACGTCGGTGGGGCAATAGGGGGCCCACGAGGGTGGAGGGCGTGCTTGGGGTAGGCAGGCGCGTCCCCTACCTCGTGGCCTCCTCTTTTGTGTCTTGACGTAGGGTCCAAGTCTCCTGGGTCTCGTTCGTTGAGAAAATCACGTTCCCGAAGGTTTCATTCCGTTTGGACTCTGTTTGATATTCCTTTTCTTCGAAACCCTAAAATAGGCAAAAAAAACAGCAATTCTGGGTCGGGCCTCCAGTTAATAGGTTAGTCCCAAAAATAATATAAAAGTGGATAATAAAGCCCCATAATGTCCAAAACACTAGATAATATAGCATGGAGCAATCAAAAATTATAGATACTTTGGTGACGTATCAGAGTGTCGGTGTCAAAACCAGCCGATCTCGGGTAGGGGGTCCCGAACTATGCGTCTTAGGATTGAAGGTAACATGAGACAAGGGGGACACGATGTTTACCTAGGTTTGGGCCCTCTTAAGGGAGGTAAAACCCTATGTCCTGCTTGATTGTATTTGATGAGTATAAGGGTTACAAGAGTTGATCTAGCTTGTGGTCGTAATGGCTAAACCCTAGATGTCTAGCCTATATGATTTGTGTTAGCCTCTACGGACTAAACCCTCCGGTTTATATAGACACTAGAGGGGCCTAGGGTTGTACAGAGTCGGTTTAAAGTGAAAGGAAATTATACATCTAGATGCTAGGCTTGCCATCCATGCAAAGGAGAGTCCCATCCGGACATGGGGGAAGGTCATCTACCTTGTATCTTCATGGACCATCAGCCCGGCCCATATCAGATAGCCCGGACACCCGAGGACCCCTTACTCCAGGACTCCCTCAGTAGCCCCTGAACCAGCCTTCAATGACGATGTGTCCGGCACGCAGATTGTCTTCTGCATTGCAAGGAGGGTTCCTTCTCCGCTTACAAACCTGTCTTCTGAACAATAGAACTATGTCCGACTCTGTATAATAGCCACAACCCTCAACCACAAGGGCACAATACTTAATAAGGCATATCTACTGACAGCTTTTTTGGTGAAACGTCACGTTTGGCCTTTTTATTATTTCGAACCCGTTTTTGGCCTCCCGCTTCATGCTTCGAGGCGCAGCCTCTATTGACACGTCTTATCAAAGCAGAGATCGCGCCCCCTTATTGCGGGATTTTCATCAACACGGGTTTGGGTAATCCAACCGTGCCATGCACACGACCCCTTGGGAATAGGCGAGTTTTAAGGCTAGTGGGGGTGCTTGATATTCACTGCCTATATAAGCGGATAAAGATCCATCTTTTTACCCCACGCCTTCTTCCTTCCTCAACCTTCCCATCCTCGAGCTCCAGCGCCCAAGCTTCAACCTTTCCCACCACCCAACCCTTCCAGCCATGGCCGGATCCGGCTCACAGGGCAAGTGGATGGCTTCCTCTGTCACGGAGAGGAACATCAAGGAACTCCGGGAAGCGGGGTACTTGGCCGCGAACATCGCGTATCGGCTCCCTGCCAAAAATAGATCATCCCTACTCCGGAGCCCAATGAGAGGGTGGTGTTTATCCCCCACTTCCTCCGCGGACTCGGGTTTCCCCTCTACCCTTTCGTCCGTGGCCTCATGTTCCTTGACGTTATGGGCTAGATTTCCATGATCTAGCCCCAAATTCCTTCCTCCACATTTCGGCGTTCATCGTCATGTGCGAGGCGCTCCTCCGCATCCCCCCACTTCAGCCTATGGCTTAAGGTCTTCAATGTGACGCAAAAAGTGGTAGACGGGCAACATGCGGACTACGGCGGTGCCATGGTGAGCAAGCTCCCCGATGTCACCTGGCCCAAAGGGGCCTTTGTGGAGACCATGAAGGTATGGAAGCAGGAGTGGTTCTACATCACCGAACCTCGCGGCGCCACATGGGCAGCCACTCCTGAGTTTATATTCGGACCCCCAATGCGGCTCATGTCGTGGATTAACAAGGGCATGGATTGGGCGTCGTCCGATGAGGTGATGATGCTGCAAAAGCGCATAAAAAATATGATGGAGAAGAACACCAGTCTCACTGATGTGATTCAGGTGATGCTTTTTCGCCGGATTCTCCCCTGCCTGCGCCGGCCTCTCCACATGCGGGAGTTCAATCCGACTGGCCCTCGGACCCTGCAGCGATTCTTTGGCATGACGCACGAAGAGATCTGGAAGCTACTTTTCAAGGCCTAGAAGTCGTGGCCGGAGACGATCGAAGACATCGGCCTCGACAGCACTCATCCGGCCACCCCAGTAAGTTTTCTGATTTTCGAACATAACTTCAACTCGTAAATCAAAGGGTATGTTGAGCCTTCCATTCTTCCATCAGGGCTGGACAAAGAAGGTGGAGCGAATCTAGTGTCCGGCTCCGCTACCCGAAGACCCAACCATTCCTCTACTAATGAGGATGTTGGTCCCGGCGCCGTACCAGGCGTCGGAGAAGAAGGCCAAGAAGAAGAGGAAGGAAGCCAAAAGTGGCCTCCACCGTAAAGTTACTTCGGACGCTGCGTCCGGAGATACTGAAGCTCCCTCCTCCCATGAGGGAGATGAAGACGAGGAGGAGGAGGAGGAGGAGAGCAATTCTCCCCTTAAGGGGGGAAGAAGAAAAGGGCGGCCTCCATGGACCTAGAGGTGAAGACGTTCAAGAAGGGGAAGATTTCCCTCTAGGATGACTTGGACTCGGACGCCGAAGCCATCCCCGAGTGGCACCCCAGGTCGAAGCCCCTGGCTGCATCGTAAGGGTCCAAGGATACCGCATATATATCCGGTTTTTATGATTGCAGTTTCAACACATTTAAATTTCGTGTTACAGTCTGGCGCGCGATCTCCCCCAGCTATCATCGTCTTTTGGGAATTCGCTGGGGCCGGAGATGGTGGAGAGCGAGACACCTCTTCAAGCCTCCCCGCCAACTGCCACAGACAACACCGAAGTGTTGTCCTGAAGAGCCTCTCTGAGCCATGGAGAGGTGTGGGAGGCCGCCCAGACGGTGCCAGAGGGTAACACCTACTGCCGAGAACATGGGGCAACTGACCCCCATGGAGACTGGTGACGGGAGCCATGCCCAATCCGGCCCCCAGCCGAATATTATTCCAGAGACCTGTAAGGCTCTGGAATCGAGCGAGCAACCTCCTTCGAAAGAGGGGGGAGCGTTGACTCCACCGGCGACCTCTGTCAATCCGGAGGCGCCGGACACTCTGGTGGAGGTGCTTCGGCGTGCTTCCATTGTGGAGGAGCACCGTACCCTCATGTGTATGGTGGTTGAGAAGGTTCAGTCCGCCAAAAGCAGGTTGAACGAAGCCTTTACTGTCCTATTAACAGGCTTTGAGGTACGTGATGTAATATTCTTAGCTGCTTTGCATATGCAAAAAATATGCCTGTGTATAGATAGTAGCCCCTGAGACTCTGTTCGGCCTTTGCAAAGAAGGTACGAATAGAGGATCAAGTACTATTCACAAGAGATAATATACTTGTCTATTTCGTTAAACAGGCTTCACTGTTAGCGGCAACCGCCCAGACCGCCGAGGTGTCCGAACTCAAGCGGAAGCTGGAGCGGGCCGATGAGGACCTTGTCCGCATCAACAAGCGGTTTGATGAGGTGCCTCATTAGGTTTGTCCTCAACCGGATCCTTCCTGTCTGCACCATCATCCTTGATACGTCTCCAACATATCTATAATTTTTGATTGCTCCATGCTATATTATCTTCTGTTTTGGACATTATTGGGCTTTATTATCCACTTTTATATTATTTTTGGGACTAACCTACTAACCGGAGGCCCAACCCAGAATTGCTGTTTTTTGCCTATTTTAGGGTTTCGAAGAAAAGGAATATCAAACGGAGTCCAAACAGAATGAAACCTTCAGGAACGTGATTTTTGGAACGAACAAGATCCTGGAGACTTGGACCCTACGTCAAGCAACCAACACGGAGGCCACGAGGTAGGGGGCGCGCCTACCCCCCAGGCACGCCCTCCACCCTCGTGGTCCCCCTGTTGCTCCACTGACGTACTTCTTCCTCCTATATATACCTACGTACCCCCAAACGATCAGACACGGAGCCAAAACCCTAATTCCACCGCCATAACTTTCTGTATCCACGAGATCCCATCTTGGGGACTGTTCCGGAGCTCCGCCGGAGGGCGCATCGATCACGAAGGGCTTCTACATCAACACCATAGCTTCTCCGATGATGTGTGAGTAGTTTACCTCAGACCTACGGGTCCATAGTTATTAGCTAGATGGCTTCTTCTCTCTTTTTGGATCTCAATACAAAGTTCTCCTGCTCTCTTGTGGAGATCTATTCGATGTAATCTTCTTTCTGCGGTGTGTTTGTTGAGACCGATGAATTCTGGGTTTATGATCAAGTTTATCTATGAACAATATTTGAATCTTCTCTGAATTCTTTTATGTATGATTGGTTATCTTTGCAAGTCTCTTCGAATTATCAGTTTGGTTTGGCCTACTAGATTGATCTTTCTTCCAATGGGAGAAGTGCTTAGCTTTGGGCTCATTCTTGCGGTGTCCTTTCCTAGTGACAGTAGGCGCAGCAAGGCACGTATTGTATTGTTGCCATCGATGATAACAAGATGGGGTTTTCATCATATTGAATGAATTTATCCCTCTACATCATGTCATCTTGCTTAAGGCGTTACTCTGTTCTTATGAACTTAATACTCTAGATGCATGCTGGATAGCGGTCAATGTGTGGAGTAATAGTAGTAGATGCAGGCAGGAGTCGGTCTACTTGTCTTGGACGTGATGCCTATATACATGATCATACCTAGATATTCTCATAACTATGCTCAATTCTGTCAATTGCTCAACAGTAATTCGTTCACCCACCGTAAAATACTTATGCTCTCGAGAGAAGCCACTAGTGAAACCTATGGCCCCGGGTCTATCTTCATCATATTAATCTTCCAATACTTTGTTATTTTCATTGCTTTTATTTTACTTTGCATCTTTATCATAAAAATACCAAAAATATTATCTTATCATATCTATCAGATCTCACACTCGTAAGTGACCGTGTAGGGATTGACAACCCCTTATCGCGTTGGTTGCGAGGATTTATTTGTTTTGTGCAGGTGCGAGGGACTCGCGCGTAGCCTCCTACTGGATTGATATCTTGGTTCTCAAAAACCGAGGGAAATACTTACGCTACTTTGCTGCATCACCCTTTCCTCTTCAAGGGAAAACCAACGCAGTGCTCAAGAGGTAGCAAGAAGGATTTCTGGCGCCGTTGCCGGGGAGGTCTACGCAAAAGTCAAAAAACAGTGTATCCATCACAAACCCTTATCTCCCGCATTACTGGCGCCATTTGCCTCTCATTTTCCTCCCCCCCACTTCACCCTTTCCGTTTTATTCGCCCTCTCTCTCTATCCTCCCTCTCTTTCTCTATTTGCCTCTTTTTGCCCGTTCTTCGTTTGATTGTGTGTTGGATTGCTTGCTTGTCACGATGGCTCAAGATAACACTAAATTGTGTGACTTTACCAATACCAACAATAATGGTTTTATTAGCACTCTGATTGCTCCTCTTACCGATGCCGAATCTTGTGAAATTAATGCTGCCTTGCTGAATCTTGTCATGAAAGATCCATTTTCCGGCCTTCCTAGTGAAGATGCCGCTACCCATCTAAATAGCTTCGTTGATTTGTGTGATATGCAAAAGAAGAAATATGTTGATAATGATATTGTTAAATTGAAGCTATTTCCTTTTTCGCTTAGAGATCGTGCTAAAGCTTGGTTTTCGTCTTTGCCTAAAAATAGTATTGATTCATGGAATAAGTGCAAAGATACTTTTATCTCTAAGTATTTTCCTCCCGCTAAGATCATCTCTCTTAGAAACGATATTATGATTTTTAAGCAACTTGATCATGAACATGTTGCACAAGCTTGGGAGAGGATGAAATTAACGATACGTAATTGCCCAACACGTGGTTTGAATTTGTGGATGATTATACAAAATTTTTATGCCGGATTGAATTTTGCTTCTAGAAATCTTTTAGATTCGGCCGCGGGAGGCACTTTTATGGAAATCACTTTAGGAGAAGCTACTAAACTCCTAGATAATATTATGGTTAATTATTCTCAATGGCACACTGAAAGATCTGCTAATAGGAAAGTGCATGCGATAGAAGATATTAATGTTTTGAGTGGAAAGATGGATGCACTTATGAAATTATTTGCTAATAAAAGTGTTTCTTCTGATCCTAATGATATGCCTTTGTCTACTTTGATTGAAAATAATAATGAATCTATGGATGTGAATTTTGTTGGTAGGAATAATTTTTGTGACAACGCGTATAGAGGAAACTTTAATCCTAGGCCTTATCCTAGTAATTCCTCTAATAATTATGGTAATTCCTACAACAATTCTTATGGAAATTATAATAAGATGCCCTCTGATTTTGAATCTAATATTAAAGAATTTATTGCTTCACAAAAGAATTTCAGTGCTATGATTGAAGAAAAATTGCTTAAGATTGATGAGTTGGCTAGGAACTTTGATAGAATTTATCTTCATATTGATTCTTTGAAACTTAGATCTATTCCTCCTAAGCATGATATTAATGAGTCTCTCAAAGCCATGAGAATTTCCATTGATGAGTGCAAAGAAACAACCGCTAGGATGCGTGCTAAGAAAGATTCCTTTATAAGAGGATGTTCTTTTAGTTTCCATGATAATAAAGATGAAGATCTAAAAGTTATTGATGTGTCCCCTATTAAATCTTTGTTTTGCAATATGAATCTTGATAATGATGGTACTGAATATGATCCACCTTTACCTAGAAGGCGTTCCAAAAATCTGGAGTTTTTTGATCTTGAAGAGATCAAAACTCTAGATGTTAATGAACCTACTATTTTGGATTTCAAGGAATTTAATTATGACAATTGCTCTTTGATAGATTGTATTTCCTTGTTGCAATCCGTGCTAAATTCTCCTCACGCTTATAGTCAAAATAAAGCGTTTACCAAACATATCGTTGATGCTTTGATGCAATCTTATGAAGAAAAAATTGAGTTGGAAGTTTCTATCCCTAGAAAACTTTATGATGACTGGGAACCAACTATTAAAATTAAAATTAAAGATCATGAATGCTATGCTTTGTGTGATTTGGGTGCCAGTGTTTCCACGATTCCAAAGACTTTGTGTGATTTGTTAGGTTTCCGTGATTTTGATGATTGCTCTTTAAACTTGCACCTTGCGGACTCCACTATTAAGAAACCTATGGGAAGAATTAATGATGTTCTTATTGTTGCAAATAGGAATTATGTGCCCGTAAATTTTATCGTTCTTGATATAGATTGCAATCCTTCATGTTCTATTATTCTTGGTAGACCTTTCCTTAGAACGATTGGTGCAATTATTGATATGAAGGAAGGAAATATTAGATTCCAATTTCCTTTAATAAAAGGCATGGAACACTTTCCTAGAAAGAAAACTAAATTACCTTATGAATATATTATGAGAGCCACTTATGGATTGCCTACCAAAGATGGCAATACCTAGATCTATCCTTGCTTTTTATGCCTAGCTAGGGGCGTTAAACGATAGCACTTGTTGGGAGGCAACCCAAAATATTATTTTTATTCCTTGCTTTTTGCTCCTGTTTAGTAATAAATAATTTATATAGCCTCTGTTTTGGTTGTGTTTTTTGTGTTTAATTAGTGTTTGTGCCAAGTAGAACCGTTGGGAAGACTTGGGGAGAGTCTTGTTAATCTTGCTGTAAAAAACAGAAACTTTAGCGCTCATGAGAACGGCTGCCATTTTTATTTGGAAAGCGATATTTAGTTAATTCTTTTTTCAGATGATTAATAGATAAATTCCTCACGTCCAACAATTTATTTTAGAATTTTTGGGGTTCCAGATATTGCGCTAGCTACAGATTACTACAGACTGTTCTGTTTTTGACAGATTCTGTTTTTCGTGTGTTGTTTGCTTATTTTGATGAATCTATGGCTAGTAAAATAGTTTATAAACCATAGAGAAGTTAGAATACAGTAGGTTTAACACAAATATAAATAAATAATGACTTCATTACAGTACCTTGAAGTGGTCTTTTGTTTTCTTTCGCTAACGGAGCTCACGAGATTTTCTACTTTAAGTTTTGTGTTGTGAAGTTTTCAAGTTTTGGGTAAGGATTTGATGGATTATAGAACAAGGAGTGGCAAGAGCCTAAGCTTAGGTATGCCCATGGCACCCCAAGATAATATAAGGACACCAAAAAGCCAAAGCTTGGGGATGCCCCGGAAGGCATCCCCTCTTCCGTCTACTTTCATCGGTAACTTTACTTGGAGCTATATTTTTATTCACCACATGATATGTGTTTTGCTTGGAGCGTCTTGTATGATTTGAGTCTTTGCTTTTTAGTTTACCACAATCATCCTTTCTGTACACACCTTTTGAGAGAGACGCACATGATTCGGAAATTATTAGAATACTCTATGTGCTTCACTTATATCTTTTGAGTTATATAGTTTTGCTCTAGTACTTCAATTATATCTTTTGGAGCACGGTGGTGGATTTGTTTTATATAAACTATTGATCTCTCATGCTTCACTTAGATTATTTTGAGAGTCTTAAATAGCATGGTAATTTGCTTAAATAATCCTAATATTCTAGGTATTCAAGACTAGTAAAAACTTTCTTATGAGTGTTCTGAATACTAAGAGAAGTTTGATGCTTGATGATTGTTTTGAGATATGGAGGTACTGATATTAAAGTTGTGCTAATTGAGTAGTTGTGAAATTGAGAAATACTTGTGTTGAAGTTTGCAAGTCCCGTAGCATGCACATATGGTAAATGTGATGTAACAAATTTGAAACATGAGGTCTTCTTTGATTGTCTTCCCTATGAGTGGCGGTTGGGGACGAGCGATGGTCTTTTCCTACCAATCTGTCCCCCTAGGAGCATGCGCCTAGTGCTTGGTTTTTGATGACTTGTAGATTTTTGCAATAAGTATGTGAGTTCTTTATGACTAATGTTAAGTCCATGGATTATACACACTCTCACGCTTCCATCATTGCTAGCCTCTTTGGTACCGTGCATTGCCCTTTCTCACATTGAGAGTTGGTGCAAATTTCGCCGGTGCATCCAAACCCCGTGATATGATACGCTCTTTCACACATAAACCTCCTTATATCTTCCTCAAAACAGCCACCATACCTACCTATTATGGCATTTCCATAGCCATTCCGAGATATATTGCCATGCAACTTTCCACCATCCCGTTTATCATGACACATTCATCATTGTCATATTGCTTAGCATGATCATGTAGTTGACATAGTATTTGTGGCAAAGCCACCGTTCATAATTCTTTCATACATGTCACACTTGATTCATTGCATATCCCGGTACACCGCCGGAGGAATTCATATAGAGTCATGCCTTGTTATAGTATCGGCTTGTAATCATTGAGTTGTAAATAAATAGAAGTGTGATGATCATTATTTAATAGAGCATTGTCCCAACCAAAAAAAGAAAAAGAAAGGCCAAAAAAGGAAGGCCCCAAAAAAGAAATGAAAAGGGACAATGCTACTATCTCTTTTTCCACACTTGTGCTTCAAAGTAGCACCATGATCTTCATGATAGAGAGTCTCTTGTTTTGTCACTTTCATATACTGGTGGGAATTTTTCATTATGGAACTTGGCTTGTATATTCCAACAATGGGCCTCCTCAAGTGCCCTAGGTCTTCGTGAGCAAGCAAGTTGGATCCACACCCACTAGTTTCTTTTGTTGAGCTTTCATACATTTATAGCTCTAGTGCATCCGTTGCATGGCAATCCCTATTCCTTGCATTAACATCAATCGATGGACATCTCCATAGCTCATTGATTAGCCTCGTTGATGTGAGACTTTCTCCTTTTTTGTCTTCTCCACATAACCCCCATCATTATACTCTATTCCACCAACAGTGCTATATCCATGGCTCACGCTCATGTATTGCGTGAAGGTTTATAAAGTTTGAGATTACTAAAGTATGAAACAATTGCTTGGCTTGTCATCGGGGTTGTGCATGATGAGAGCATTCTTGTGTGACGAAAAAGGAGCATGACTAAACTATATGATTTTGTAGGGATGAACTTTCTTTGGCCATGTTATTTTGAGAAGACATAATTGCTTAGTTAGTATGCTTGAAGTATTATTATTTCTATGTCAATATTAAACTTTTATCTTGAATCTTTCGGATCTGAATATTTATGCCACAATTAAGAAGAATTGCATTGAAATTATGCCAAGTAGCATTCCACATCAAAAATTCTGTTTTTATCATTTACCTACTCGAGGACGAGCAGGAATTAAGCTCGGGGATGCTTGATACGTCTCCAACATATTTATAATTTTTGATTGCTCTATGCTATATTATCTTCTGTTTTGGACATTATTGGGATTTATTATCCACTTTTATATTATTTTTGGGATTAACCTACTAACCGGAGGCCCAGCCTAGAATTTCTGTTTTTTTGCCTATTTTAGGGTTTCGAAGAAAAGGAATATCAAACGGAGTCCAAGCGGAATGAAACCTTCGGGAACGTGATTTTTGGAACGAACAAGATCCAGGAGACTTGGACCCTATGTCAAGCAACCAACAGGGAGGCCACGAGGTAGGGGGCGCGCCTACCCCCCAGGCGCGCCCTCCACCCTCGTGGGCCCCCTGTTGCTCCACCGACGTACTTCTTCCTCCTATATATACCTACGTACCCCTAAACGAGCAGACACGGAGCCAAAACCCTAATTCCACCGCCGTAACTTTCTGTATCCATGAGATCCCATCTTGGGGCCTCTTCCGGAGCTCCGCCGGAAGGGGTATCGATCATGGAGGGCTTCTACATCAACACCAAAGCCTCTCCGATGATGTGTGAGTAGTCTACCTCAGACCTACGGGTCCATAGTTATTAGCTAGATGGCTTCTTCTCGCTTTTTGGATCTCAATACAAAGTTCCCCCCCTCTCTTGTGGAGATCTATTCGATGTAATCTTCTTCTTGCGGTGTGTTTGTTGAGACCGATGAATTGTGGGTTTATGATCAAGTTTATCTATGAACAATATTTGAATCTTCTCTAAATTCTTTTATGTATGATTGGTTATCTTTGCAAGTCTCTTCGAATTATCAGTTTGGTTTGGCCTACTAGATTGATCTTTCTTGCAATGGGAGAAGTGCTTAGCTTTGGGTTCATTCTTGCGGTGTCCTTTCCCAGTGACAGTAGGGGCAACAAGGCATGTATTGTATTGTTGCCATCGAGGATAACAAGATGGGGTTTTCATCATATTGCATGAGTTTATCCCTCTACATCATGTCATCTTGCTTAAGGCGTTACGCTGTTCTTATGAACTTAATACTCTAGATGCATGCTGGATAGCGGTCGATGTGTGGAGTAATAGTAGTAGATGCAGGCAGGAGTCGGTCTACTTGTCTTGGACGTGATGCCTATATACATGACCATACCTAGATATTCTCATAACTATGCTGAATTCTGTCAATTGCTCAACAGTAATTCGTTCACCCACCGTAAAATACTTATGCTCTTGAGAGAAGCCACTAGTGAAACCTATGGCCCCGGGTCTATCTTCATCATATTAATCTTCCAATACTTTGTTATTTTCATTGATTTTATTTTACTTTGCATCTTTATCATAAAAATACCAAAAATATTATCTTTTCATATCTATCAGATCTCACTCTCGTAAGTGACCATGTAGGGATTGACAACCCCTTATCGTGTGGTTGCGAGGATTTATTTGTTTTGTGCAGGTGTGAGGGACTAGCGTGTAGCCTCCTACTGGATTGATACCTTGGTTCTCAAAAACTGAGGGAAATACTTACGCTACTTTGCTGCATCACCCTTTCCTCTTCAAGGGAAAACCAACGCAGTGCTCAAGAGGTAGCAATCCTATTTGGGTGTGTCCACCATATACACGTTGTATGTGGAGGTGGCCGTCCAATGTCTGGTAAATGGTGGGTCTTGGCCTTGTTCGTCTCCAGCATCGTCGTCCATGCCGTCGATGTCTTCGGAGGTGTAATCTAGCATGTCGGTTAAGTCCTCGACGGTAGCTATGAAGTGGGTGGTGGGTGGGATGTAAAATTCCCCGCTCTCAGCCCCTAATCCGGGGTGGGCATAGTTCGGAGGTAATTCCTCTATAATGGCGAGGGACCGTATTAAGGCTAGAGCCTCGTTTAAGAGCGAGCATTGGACGGTGAAACGAGAGTCCACGAGGCTAGCCAGGGCAAAGGCCTCCTGGCCACGCTCGCTTGGCGCGGACTTTGAGAGTTTGGAGCTAGAGTCTGGGGGCGAGTCCGACCTTTCGATGATGGGGGGAACCCAGTATGATTCCGAATTTGCCGAGGACATAAGTGCCTCTGGATCTCCGGTAGTGAGCTTCGCAGCACAGAGTCTGGCAGGCTCCAAACTCCCATCTTCGGACCTGGCGATTTGTTCCAGATCTAAGGCCAGGGCGGTAGTCGGGGCCGCGAACCCTTCGAGGATCAAATCTCCTCAGATATCAACGACATAATTTAGGTTCCCGAAACTGATCTGATGACCAGGGGCGTAGCTGTCGATCTGTTCGAGGTGGCCAATTGAGTTGGCATGCAGAATGAAGCCGCCGAACACAAAAATCTGGCCGGGGAGGAAAGCTTCCCCGGAAATGGCATCATTGCTGATGATCGAATGAGCCATCGAACCTTCTAACGATGGCACAGTGGAACTCTCAATGAAAGCACCAATGTTGGTGTCAAAACTGGCCGATCTCGGGTAGGGGGTCCCGAACCGTGCGTCTGATGATCGAAGGTAGCAGGAGACAAGGGGGACACGATGTTTACCCAGGTTCGGGCCCTCTTAAGGGAGGTAAAACCCTACGTCCTGCTTGATTGTATTTGATGAGTACAAGGGTTACAAGAGTTGATCTACCTCGAGATCATAATGGCTAAACCCTAGATGTCTAGCCTATATGATTTGTGTTAGCCTCTACGGACTAAACCCTCCGGTTTATATAGACACCGGAGGGGCCTAGGGTTGTACAGAGTCGGTTTACAGAGAAAGGAAATTATACATCCGGACGCTAGGCTTGCCATCCATGCAAAGGGGAGTCCCATCCGGATACGGGGGAAGGTCTTATGCCTTGTATCTTCATGGCCCATCAGTCCGGCCCATATCAGATAGCCCGGAGACCTGATGATCCCTTAGTCCAGGACTCCCTCAGTTAGCTCCGTACTCATCGCTGAAGGAGAGGAAGAGGGGCATAAATTCCCCATCCAGAAACCGGTGTACTATGTATCGGCGGTCCTTACACCATGGAAATCTTGATACCCTCACTATCAGAAGATAGCTTATGCGGTCTTTATGGCATCCCGGGAGCTATGTCACTACTTTCAAGAGTGTTCGATCACAGCGGTATCCGAAGTACCACTCAACGACATCATAAATAATCGGGATGCCACCGGCCGCATAGCCAAATGGGCCATCGAGCTCTAACCATTTTAAATAACATACAAGCCACACCGAGCTATTAAATCTCAGGTGTTGTCCGACTTTGTCGCCGAGTGGACGGAAGTTGAACTCCCTAAAGAGTACATCACATACTCCAACTGGATCATGTACTTTGACGGCCCTAAAATGTTAGCCGGACTGGGGGCTGGTGTCATCTTGACATCCCCTATGGGGGACATAGTCCACTATGTGTTACAAATCATGTATATAGACTCCAACAATGCAGCCGAATACGAGGCACTACTACATGTCTCCAAATGGTTGTCCCAATGGGCATACAATGCCTAGAGGTCCGTGGGGATTCGAACCTTGCAATATCCCAAATAAATAAAGAATTCGATGCAAAAGACCCAAAAATGGTGGCATACCGAAATGCCGTACTCAAAATATCGGCTCGGTTCGAGGGGCTCGAGTTCCATCATGTTGCTCGAGACAGTAATCAGGCAGCGGACATCCTCACTCGAATGGGTGCTAAACGTGATCCCATCCCGCCTAACACCTTCGTGGAAAGGCTCTTTAAGCCATCCGTAGTATGGCAGGACAAGAGGAGAAATACTAGTCCAGAACCGACCATACCCCAGCAGCCGAACACAATTCAGATATCATCGGGGGCTCGGGTATCTAAATAACACCCTCCTCCCATGTAATCATGGCTATTATTTCTCCATGGACCGAACCTTTCCTGGCCTACCTTAATAGGCAGGAGCTTCCCGATGACCAAAATGAGGCCCGTCGTATAGTTCGATGCTCTAAAGCCTAAAAAGTTCATGAAGGTGAACTCTACAAGAAAATTACTACTGGAGTCCTTCAAAGACGTATCTCCGAAGAGGAGGGGCGGTAGCTCTCGGTTGAAATACATGCTGGTCTAGGTGGCCATCACACCGCAGCTCGGGCCCTCGTAAGTAAGGCCTTTCGTATAGGTTTCTTTTGGCCAACGGCCCAAGCAGACGCATAGGTCCTTGTGCAGCGTTGTGTGCGGGTGTCAGCTTTTCGCTAATCAAAGTCATATGCCACCCACTGCCTTAAGAACAATCCCCATCACTTGGCCTTTCACGGTCTGGGGGCTAGATATGGTCGGACCCCTTAAAGGGGAAGCCACAAGAAGAAATAGTTGCTAGTTATGGTGGATAAATTCACTAAGTGGATTGAGGCCAAACCAGTAAAAACGGCTGAAGTTGGGCTAGTGATCGACTTTATATCCGGCGTGGTACACCGCTATGGTGTCCCGCATAGCATCATCACTGATAATGGCTCCAATATCACAGCCAATGAGGTGAAAAATTGGTGTGATAATTTGGGAATTAAGCTCAAGTATGCCTCTGTATACCACCCTTAAACAAACGACCAGGTCGAACGGGCCAATGGCCTGATAATGAGCGGCATCAAACCCAGACTAGTGCGATCCCTACGGGAGTCAGATAAGCACTGGGTGGAGGAACTCGATTCCGTACTTTGGGGATTGCGGACTACGCCCAATTGCACGACCAGATACACACCCTTTTTCATGGTATACGGCGCAGAGGTTGTCTTGCCCTGTGACATTATTCATGACTCACCTCGAGTGCGCATGTATGAAGAGAGAGAAGCCGAGCTCGATCGGCAGGATGACCTAGACGGCCCGGAGGAGGAGTGTGATATTGCAAGAGCCTATTCCACATTTTATCAACAACAGGTTCGGAGATACCAAAGCAGAGAAGTGCGGGCCAAGACTTATAATGTCGGCGAACTCATTTTACGCCTCCTACAGAAGAAGAAGGACAAGCTCAAACTAAAATGGGAGGGCCCATTCATTATAGATGAAGTTCTCACAGGAGGAGCCTACTGCCTTCGTAATGCATCGAAAAACCGCCTAGAGCTGAATCCGTGGGACGTTGCTCGGCTCCAAAGATTCTACGCATAAGTTCAGCCATGTTTCTTTTTCGTCCCCCTTCTTCTCTCTTCTTCATTTGTTTTTCTTCTTCTCGTTTTCCCCAGGATATGTTCGGATAGACCAAACTCTTAAGGGGCAGACATCTTTAAATGTATACACCCACCATGACTGGGGGCTTCTCTAATCGAATCTTATTATTATTCCGAGCCTGGAGCTCAAATTTATATGTCGTTTGTTTATAAACACTCTTTTGCCGGTATATGCACCTCTATGACTTAAGTTTTTCCCAAGTTGGGTTGCCTTGCTCCTGTGTTTATGCCCTACGTTCCCGATTGTTCGGCTAGGGCGTAAAGGGAGCACCTATGCGATTGTTACAACCGGGTAATCCGGACCTGTACCTCAGACGGGTGAGGCCGAAAGCTAGCGTTCTTAAGAGAATAATTGGTCGACAATCAAATGACAGATTGTTACATTCTTATAACTCTTCAAAAAACAAATGCGAGACAATTTTTTTGTAATACGGACCAACTCCCAGGCACGCACGATTAAAGCATGCCAACCCAAGGAAAGGAACCCTTAATGGAACTATTCTCCTTGGAAGATGTTTCTTACATATGTAATATAACATACCTCCCGATCTAAATTTTTTGTCTCTTCGAGCACAATGACTGGGTTGCCTGGTTTCCTAACATAATGAATGTTTCTTTCGTTATAGTACCCGAAAACACTCCGCCTTTTTGGTTTGGAGGTTAAAGTCGAAAGCCGGCGTTGACAAATTTTCCACATGTTTGGCTGAAGATACAGGGTGATCATAAAGTACATTAATACATTAAATCAAATGCCTATTCCTTATCTATTCCATCTATCAGACTGTCTAACCTACAGTCTTCCTGCAAATATTTCGCAGCTATCATTACTTGGTCATACACCAAGTTCAACAGAATTTCTTTCCCGTCTGGTACCTGCGGTCCCACTAGGGCCATATGATTCAGATCTAGCTTGGTGAAGCGTGTTTTCACCATCACCCAGGCTTCTCGTGTGCCTTCACGGTAGGCAGACGTCTTCCATAGCTCAAAGCGGCACCGGGTACCTTTGAACAGGCTTGCCAAATCCTCCATACTTTCTAGAGGGGTATCGAATGGCCATAAAGCCTTGACCATACTCCTCATGGCTTTCCGGGCCCGCGCATGTACCACAGACAGCTCCTTCAGCACATTTCCTTGAAATTCGAACACTTCTTCGTCTAGCCGACCAGTTAATAGACCTGCAGCAACAGAGTTATGACATTCTGAATTGTGGACTAAGCATGAGTCTCTATGGTGGTTTTAAAATTCATACCGAACATGCCGCCCTTCAACTTTTCATTTTCTTTTCGAGCGGCCAATAGCTAAGCCTTTAAGCTCTCTATCTCTTCGGATTGTTTGTCTTTTTCCTCCTCGAGTTTTTCCTTCTTGGATGTGCTCATTGTGGCCTTTTTCATTTCCGCCAGTTCGGCGGTGACGGCATTCAGCTGCATCTGGTTTGTTTTTAGCTCCTGGGACAACGCAATATTCTTCTCCTTGAGAACCTACAGGTTATATCGATCCTTAAAACGGTTGGCCTCACCGTTTCAAGCCTCGGGGGCTACTGGCATATGCCTATCAAAACTGCACAAACTCTTACCTGTATATCCTTTGAGAACAGCTGGGTAACTCCGACAAGTCCGTCCTGAGCGGCTCGGAAATATGCATCCATCGAACGGAGTGCGGTAAATTCCTTCTTGGAAAAGGCTGGAGCGCGCAGGGCCTCTTTCAGTCAACGGTGATTCATTACGCTCTCCACCTCTGAATTCGTGACAGATACATCATCCGAATCCTGATGAGGCGGCGGAACTGGCATTGCATCAGCCCTCGTCCTACTTGACGAATCCGGTGCCGGATTGGCTGACAAGTATTAGGCGGACATACCTCTTTGAAGACTGGGAGGTTTCTACAGCGCTCCCGATCTCCTTTCATTTTGAACGATTACCCTGGGCAGGGGCCGTTCTCAAGGGGGTGCGGCCTGCCGAGTGCCGATCCTATAAAGTATGGTTTTGTATAAGGGATAAAGGTGCGAGTAGGGTTTTATTTTTGAGAAAGCACTTTGAACACTTAGGATGGAGAAGGAATAGGGGCGAAGGTAGTCAGCTGTAATAGCCACTTCCGAGCCGTCAAGGCTCGCTTGATAAAAATACCCCATCATCGAACTCTATGTATATATCCGGATCCTCGCAGAAGCCAGGGTCTTCATCGCAGTTGTGATCCTCTGGCCGTGGGGTAGGATAGTGAACATCCTCGATCATCTTCCTCCATGACTGTTTTATGACAACAAAGAACAAATTGATTAGCATGTCGTGATAGCAATAAAGCAACACAGGTAATTGAAATCTTACCCATTCAATGGGATTGTACATGGAGTGACCTTCCCGGCAGTTTAAGCGGAGGAAGTCTTCCTTTTCGCCCTTGTACAGATCGGCCAAGATCATGGCCAGTTCGGCCGGGGTATCCGAACCCTTGCTTCTGTAACGTGATGTGTCATCTTCTCCGTTGTAGCACCATAAGGGAGTTACTCTGGACTGGAGAGGATGGACGCATCTTTTTATTGCAATGTCTATAACTTCGATTATTGAAAGCCCGGTATGGGCTAATAATCTGACCTCGCTAACCAACCTTTTTATTTCCACACTGTCCTCCTCCTTGGGACTTCGAGGACGCCAGTTGAGGCGTTTTCTTAGAGGAGCACTAGAAGATTCAGGGAGGCCGCTCCGAACTGGATCCGGCAGTGGGACGTCATCTATATAAAACCACTCCGAAGATCACTCTGGATATATCTCTTTGGGAGTTCCGACGGGGTATCCGGATCCGGCTATACGCCATACTTCGGAGCTGCCCACTTCAAATATAGAACCTCCTCGATGGAAGGGGACGAGGCAAAAGAACTTTCTCCATAGTTCGAAATGGGCCTCGCAGCCCAGGAACAGTTCGCAGAGGGCAACGAAACTTAAGATGTGCAGAATCGAACCAGGGGTGAGGTTGTGCAGCTGGATGCCACAAAATTCCAATAGAACCCTGAGAAAGGGATGGATTGGAAATCCCAAGCCCCACAAAAGGAATGGAACGAAGCACACCCTCTCCTCCTTATTGGGGTTGGGGAAATTTCTGGCCAGTGCATCGTTGCCAATCGAGGCCAGACTAGATCTACGAGGGGAAGATATCGCTGCATCTGGAGTCGGTTCAACTGTAGATGGGGCACTGAGCAGCTCTGCCAATCACCCTCTTGAGGGCCGTAGGGGCGTGAAGAGGAGCCTGGGGCGTTGGCCATGTTTGGAAGCTTTTTTGTGGCTAATCTTGGCGTTTTTCTGCATGATGTGGATGGCACTTGGAGGATTCGACCTCTTATATAGACGCCATCCCTGTGTGGCCGGGTGTTTTTTTTTCAATAAAAAATTGTGGAATGTTCGCATTCACCTAGCGCGTGGAAATCGAGGCAACAAGGAAGGAGTCATAAAGGAGGAACAAGGAAGCCAGGGCCGAACTATTATCCTCCCAGTATACAGTGAAGAACCAACCTTGCCAAAGCCGAAGACGTAAGCCGGATACAACATCGTCGTTCGAAGGCCAGTTTAGGGGCTACTGATGGAGTCGTGGATTAGGGGGTGTTCGGGCTACTGGATGTGGGCCGGACTGATGGGCCGTGAAGATATAAACAAAAGGCTTTCTGTGACGCCCCGAGACCGATGTGTCAGGTGTCTTCCAGTTTTTCGCTGTTGTTGCCTTGTCTTTTGCTTGCGTGTTGCATCTTGCCATGTCATCATGTGCATTGAATCATCATGTTTTCAAAACTTGCATCCATCCTGGTCTTCCCGTTCCTTCCGTTGTGCGTTCCGAGCCCAATCACACTTGCACGCGCCCGCGGTATGTCCGAAATAGTATTTTATAAGTGGCGGAAAAGTGTTCTAGGAATGGGTTGAAAGTTGGCATGCGGTGTTGTTATAGTGTAGATAGGCCGCCTGCCAAGTTTCATCGCATTCAGAGTCCGTTTGACGCCCCAACCGTTAATTATAGCGGCCCTATAGTCGGTCAAACGTCGGACGTTTTCGGTCTCCGAAAACTGTTGCGAGGCTTTCCCTCTCCTTTCTACCTAGACCATCTACACAGTCCACTACCAACCGCCAGGCCCCGAAACCCCTCCTTGCACAGTGCATCAAATCCCTCGCGTGCGTCCGAAAGTTGTCCCGAACCCGACCCGGGCAGTCATCACCGTTGGGTCCGGATCATCCCCAAACATCTATAAAACATCTTCGTTTTATTTTTTTTGGCTCTCTAAGCTATTTATTTGTGACCGTCCGATCCTGATCAGAGGGACCGAGTAGCCCCTAACCAAACCAACCTACCTATATAAACAGCCTAACCCTAGATTTTAGGCAGTCTGTCCCATCACCGCCGCCGCAATCTTCTTTCTCCTTGTTTTCAGCGCCGAGCTAACCAGCCACTTATTCCATCGATCCATCCATCCAACCGCCTCTGCCCGAGAGCCTCGCTCGACCCAGCGCGCCACCACCGGCCAGTGACCTCACCGGAGTTCTACCGGAACCACCACTGCCAGGTCGTTCCCCTGCCCTTCCCTTTTTCCTCTCCATCTCCCTCTTGTCTCACAATCTCTCTCTCTCACCTTCACAGGAGGCCGACGCCATGGACGACCTCCTCGTCGCCTGTCCGTCGCCTGACACTTCGCCCCAACGCCAATATCCCTCGTGGCAGAGTCGTCCATGGAGGCCCCAAGGATCAACCGGCGTCCTGTTGGAAATATGAGCAAATTACTACGAGATTTAATCCAAATAAACAGAAGATAAATCATGACCACAGCAGCAGAGATTAAACTAATCATGCGAACTAGCATAGCAGATGAACATATCACATCTAGGGCACATACTAGAAGATAGAATCACATACGGTGCAGCGGGTGCAACACCGCCGGCGTTGACGTTGTCGCCCATGTCGTCGAGGATGAGGTTTCCGAGGTCGGGGAAGAAGTCATCGTTCGCGAAGTCGTCGCTGCCAGCAGTCGCGCGAGTGCGCTCCCCAAAAACCTAATCGACCCTCTCCCGTACAGGATCATGAGAGGTGGGGTTCCGGAGGCCTGCTGTCCCTTCTCGCGGTGCACGCCGGAAGGAGGGATGGAGAAGACTTGCTTGGCGGCGCAATGATCTGGAACGGTGGTGAGAAACCATACGAAGCGGCGGCGGCTAGGGTAGACGTCTGCCTGACTACATAGTGCGGGCCGGGTAGGTCGTGGGAATAAACCCCACGTCCGAGTCGTCACGATCCAAAAGAATCAGAAATGATTCAGTAATTAACGCATCCGTTAATTATTAATTAATGACTCATTAATTTTCCCATGCAGCAAAAATATAGACAACATGCATAGCTCTGTCCTCGGCTCGGCTCAATCCCACAACCCGCGGCGCGTTGTGACGAGGCGTGGCGTAGCGAGGCGAGCGAGGAGGAGGAGCGCGCGTGTAGGTCTCCTCTTCTCATGCTCATACAAGTGGTAGAAGAGCTCACCTTATAAAGAGGTGCAACTCTCTCTCAACTTCCGGGGTGGGACTAAACTTTAGCCTCACTCACTCCACTCACATGTGTGCATGAATGGGCTAAGAGAATTTCAGAATTTTAGTTGGGCTTTGGGCCAAAGGCCTACTAGCAAAATTCCAACAATCCCCCACAAAGTCTCATTGGCACATCTCATCATTTAGTTCCAAAACATTGTTTTATATATCGGTGCTTAGTGGAGACTGTGAAGTTGAACTTCCACTTAGAAATTTATGCTACACTAGATCACAACTTGAATAGTGGACTATGCCTTGAACTACAAGTTTTCTGTGAAACTAGTTTCACACAAATTCTTGACCGATACTGGGCTGCCGCAAGGCTTCCCCGCGGGTGGAGCGTATACGTCATACTCCAGGGCCTTTCATGAATTTATTAGAGAACACCCAATTCTCACAGACTGCGATGTTAACAGTCAAATTCATATAGGTGTGTTCCTTAGAAGATGTTCTGCAGGACAACATCTCTGCTTACCCGAATAAGCCACTTGGAACACATTAAGATAAGTATCAACCTGCCATGCAGATCAGGAGAGTATTGCATCTTCACGGAGTGGGATAATTAATATAGGGATACTCTCCTCCCAGCTGACCAACAACTTGTCTCCCACTTCTACTTCACGGGATCTCCGATCACATAGAGTGGTTTACCACTATGGACAACTCATGCGGTGGGTCTCAAACCCATCTCCATCGATGCATTATCTATCACATTACGTGATAGACCCTTTGTGAAGGGATCTGCCAAGTTTTTCGACGTTTGGATATAATCCAACGTAATAACTCCGGAGTTCCTTAATTTTCTGACAGATTTTAGTCTCCTCTTCACATGCCTTGAGGACTTCATATTGTCCTTAGAACTGTTTATCTTGACGATCACAGTTTGATTATCATAGTTCATCAGGATAGGGGGTATCGGTTTTTCAACCATAGGTAAGTCCATCAAGAGTTCACGAAGCCACTCTGCTTCAATAGTGGCAGTGTCTAATGCTGTGAGTTCTGCTTCCATAGTTGACCTCGTTAAGATGGTCTGCTTGCAAGACTTCCAGGAAACAGCGCCACCACCAAGTGTAAAAACATAACCACTTGTGGCCTTAATCTCATCAGCATCAGATATCCAGTTTGAGTCACTATAACCCTCTAGTACCCTTGGATACCCGGTGTAGTGAATCCCATAGCTCGCGGTGCCTTTCAAATAGCGCATAACTCTCTCAAGCGCATGCCAATGATCATCTCCCGGTTTTGACACAAACCGACTCAGCTTGCTCACAGCAAAAGAGATGTCAGGCCTCGTGGCACTCGTCAAATACATAAGCGAGCCAATAATCTAAGAATACATCAGTTGATCTCTAGCAATCCGTCGATTCTTTCGAAGCAACACACTAGCATCATATGGAGTTGGAGAAGGCGTGCAGTCGCTATACCCAAAACGACTCAAGACCTTTTCCACATAATGAGACTGAAGCAGTGTGATCCCACCATTCTCATCTCTCAACAGCTTGATGTTTAAGATAACATCAGCTACTCCTAGATCCTTCATCTCAAAATAGCGAGATAAGAAATCCTTAACCTCCTTGATTAAATCAAGTTTGGTTCCAAAGATCAATATGTCGTCGACATACAGACAAAGAATAATTCCTTCGCCCCCACCATAGCGATAGTACACGCACTTGTCACCATCGTTTACTACAAAGCCGGCAGCAGTTAATGTTCTTTCAAACTTCTCATACCACTCCTTAGGAGCTTGTTTAAGGCCATATAAAGACTTTAATAACTTGCACACCTTTCCTTCTTGACCAGGTACTACAAAACCATCTGGCTGATCCATGTAAATTTCCTCCTTCAATTCTCCATTGAGGAAAGCCGTCTTAACGTCCATTTGATGAACGAGAAGACCATGTGAGGCAGCCAGTGATAGTAGCACCCGAATTGTGGTCAGTCTAGCCACGGGTGAGTAAGTATCAAAGAAGTCTTCACCTTCTTTCTGGGTATAACCCTTGGCCACAAGCCATGCCTTGTACTTTTCAATCATACCATCAGGTCTAAGCTTCTTCTTGAACACCCACTTACATCCTACAGGTTTGCACCCATAAGGACGGTTAGTGATCTCCCAGGTACCGTTAGCTAAGATTGAATCCATCTCGCTACGTACAACTTCCTTCCAGTAGTCAGCATCAGGAGATGCATAGGCTTCTGAAATAGTCCTGGGTGTGTCATCCACGAGGTACACAATGAAATCATCACCAAAATACTTTGCAGTCCTCTGTCTCTTACTCCTCATAGGAGTTCCATTGTTACCCTCAATAGGATTCTCAACGTGTTCCATCGCAATGGTGGGTTCAGGAATTACAGTGAATTCCTCACTAGATGGAGTAGGTATCTCCTGATTTGATGAACTCGACATATCCTTCATAGGAAATATGTCCTCAAAGAAAGTTGCATCATTTGATTCCATAATCGTACCAACATGCATGTTGGATACCTCAGATTTTATTATCAAAAATCTATAGCCGATGCTATGAAAAGCATAGCCCAGAAGAACAGGATCCACAGTTTTTGGTCCAAGCTTGGGCTTCTTGGGAATTGGTATATTGACTTTCGCCAAACAACCCCAAGTACGTAGGTAAGAGAGTTTCAACCTTTTCCTTTCCCATTCCTCAAATGGAGTCATGGTCTTATGCTTTGTGGGAACTCGGTTTAGGACATGACACGTAGTCATTAGCGCCTCCCCGCACCATTCCTTGGATAGACCCGAAGTGTCTAACATGGTGTTAACCATATCAGTTAGAGTTCGGTTCTTTCTTTTGGCTATCCCATTTGACTGGGGTGAGTAGGGAGGCATCCTCTCATGGATTATACCATGTTCCGCACAAAATAGATCAAATTCATTGGAAAAATACTCTCCACCATGATCAGACCTAAGCCGTTTAATTTTTTGATCAAGTTGGTTCTCTGCCTCAGCTTTATAGTTTTTAAAGAAAGTCAAAGCCTCATCTTTTGATTTCAGAAGATACACATAACAATATCTAGTGGAGTCATCAATCAACGTCATGAAGTATCTCTTTCCACCTTTTGTCAACATGCCATTCATCTCACTAGATGGAGTAGGTATAAGCTCAAGTGGCGCCAAGTCTCTTGCCTCTGCAGTCTTATGGGACTTGCGAGGTTGCTTAGCTTGCACACATACTTGGCACTTGGAGCCTTTGACAGTAGAGATTTTCGGAATTAAACTCATATTGGCTAACCGTGTCATGCAACCAAAGTTAATATGACAGAGTCATGAATGCCAAATATCAGACTCATTATTGTGGCAAACATTATTAATAACTTTAGTGCAAATATCTGACAAAGATAGGCGGAACAAGCCTCTGCACTCATAGCCTTTTCCAACAAATTGTCCACACTTAGAAATTACAACTTTATTGGATTCGAAAACCAACTTAAAACCATCTCGACATAAACGGGAACCGCTAACGAGATTTTTATTGATGGACGACACATGATGAACGTTCTTCAGACGCACAGTCTTCCCCGAAGTAAACTTCAGATCGACCGTACCAACACCTCGAACAATGGCATGTGACCCGTTCCCCATCGGCATGGGTGAAGTCCTTGTTGCCTGGTAAGAAGAAAACATGGAGGCGTCAGCACAAACATGTACATTGGCGCCGGTGTCACTTAACCAATCAGGGGATTGAAATACTGAAAGGATGGTAGGAAAAATACCGTACCCTGATTCCTTCATATCAGTATCACCGATGACAACATTAGCGGACTTGCCGCTCTTCTCATGTTCGCGCTCCTCAAAGCGGTTAGGACACTTCAGAGCCCAGTGATTAGGATCACCGCAGACATGGCAAACTCCCTTCCCCTTCTTATGAGAATTCTTCTTGAAGTTGGTAGAATGTGATGGCTTGTTCTTTGTATCAAACTTGCCTTTGCCCTGAGTTTTGTTCTTATTGTTTTTGAACTTGTTGGGCTGGGAGTTCTTCTTCTGTACCATGTGGGCACTAGAACCTCCCTCAGCAACTCGAGCATGTGTGTCCTTTGCTCTCGCCTTCTCTTCAACATCAAGAGTACCAATGAGATCCGCAACGGAAAACTCATGTCTCTTGTGTTTCAGGGAAGTAGCAAAATTGTTCCACGAAGGTGGAAGCTTGGCAATGATGCCTCCGGCAACAAATTTGTCTGGCAACACACACTTGAAGTACTCAAGTTCTTTTGCGAGCGACTGTATCTCATGAGCCTGCTGTACAACAGGGCGCTCATCAGTCATCTTGTAGTCATAGAATTGCTCCATGACGTACAACTCGCTGCCGGCGTCCGAGGCACCAAACTTGGCCTCGAGCGCAGCCCACATGTCCTTGCCATTGTCAAACGACATATACGAATCCACAATGGAGTCATCAAGAACACATATAAGAGCGCCTTTAAAGAGGGTATCGATCTTCTCAAAAGCTTCCAGCTGTGCTGGATTAAGATCGCCCTCAGGCTTGCCCTTGGTGGCATCATAGCAGCCCATGGTCTGAAACCAGTAGACTGCTCTCGTGCGCCACCTCTTATATTGCGCCCCTTTAAAGGCAGGCGGCTTCAGATGCGCAGCAAAACCACTCGGAGTAAATTGCCTATAATTAGGTTTTTGGATTGTTGGAAATATGAGCAAAATACTACAAGATTTAATCCGAATAAACAGAAGATAAATCATGACCACATCAGCAGAGATTAAACTAATCATGCGAACTAGCATAGCATATGAACATATCACATCTAGGGCACATACTAGAAGATAGAATCACATACGGTGCAGTGGGTGCAGCACCGCCGACGTTGATGTTGTCGCCCATGTCGTCGAGGACGAGGTTGCCGAGGTCGGGGAAGAAGTCGTCGTTCGCGAAGTCATCGCTGCCAGCAGTCGCGCGAGTGCGCTCCCCATAAACCTGATCGCCCCTCTCTCGTACAGGATCACGAGAGGCGGGGTCCGGAGGCCTGCTGTCCCTTCTCGCGGTGCACGCCGGAAGGAGGGATGGAGAAGACTTGCTTAGCGGCGCAATGATCTGGAACGGTGGTGAGAAACCATACGAAGCGGCAGCGGCTAGGGTAGACGTCTGCCTGACTATATTGTGCCGGCCGGGTAGGTCGTGGGAATAAACCCCACGGCCGAGTCGTCACGATCCAAAAGAATCGGAAACGGTTCAGTAATTAATGCGTCCGTTAATTATTAATTAATGACTCATTAATTTTCCCATGCAGCAAAAATATAGACAACGTGCATAGCTCTGTCCTCGGCTCGGCTCAATCCCGCAACCCGCGGCGCGTCGTGACGAGGCGTGGCGTGGCGAGGCGAGCGAGGAGGAGGAGTGCGTGTGTAGGTCTCCTCTTCTCATGCGCATACAAGTGGTAGAAGAGCTCACCTTATAAAGAGGTGCAACTCTCTCTCAACTTCCGGGGTGGGACTAAACTTTAGCCTCACTCACTCCACTCACATGTGTGCATGAATGGGCCAAGAGAATTTCAGAATTTTAGTTGGGCTTTGGGCCAAAGGCCTACTAGAAAAATTCCAACACGTCCCGCCCGCGCCTTCCGAGGAGCTCGTCGTCGCCCCGTTCCCTGCTTCCCAAAGTTCTTCACCGCGAGTTTTTCTTCGAGCCAAGCCGCGTCAAGCTTCAAGTTCCCCCGCCACATCTTTCATCGAAACCGGACGGGACTGACCGGATCTGCTCTTCTCCGCCTTGATCTGACGCTTCCTTGCCGGAGTTCGCGCCAAGTCCGGCCGCCGCCCAGCCTCTGCATCGTGCGCTGCCTCCCCTGCTTCTACACGTGAACGAGGCTGAAGACACGCCCCTCGTGCTCGCGTTGACCGAGGCTCGCTAGGCCAGATCCCACCAGCGGCCGCCACGCGCGTGGGCCGCCTTGCCTCCGCAAGGCCCAGCACCCCGCAGGCCTGATCCACCGCGCCCTCCCACGGGCCGCCTTCCCGTATGGGCCGAGCCCATGGGTGAGCAGCCCCCAAGCACCCCACCCTCTGCACTGTTCGGCCCTGTTCTAGATTCGGCCCACATATGTTTTTTTACAGATCTACGATTTTTCTATTTATCCAGAGAAAACCAGTTTTATAGAATAGCCCTTGCATTTTCATACATATAATAACTCATCATCCGTGCATCGGTTTAAAATGATTTATATATGAATTATGACTAGAATTTCGTCTAGTTTCATAATATTCCACTTTCATGAATGTTTAAAATGTTTAAACTTGTTGTTTGCTTTGTTTTGCTATATTTCCATGCTAAAATGCTTTAATTCATAACTATTCAACCGTAGCTCCAAATTTAATAAACTTTATATGTAAATGGGGTAGAAAAATTCATAGATTATCATGGTGGCATTACTTTGCATGTTTAATAACTCTAAAATTGTGTTTAGGGCAGAACAGTACCAAATTCAAATATTACATGTGGGGATTTACCGGAATGGTTGTTTGTTGTTTCTGGCCTCATTTAAATTTGACTAGATAGCTAGTGTCCTTATGCTTCACCTCGTGCCATGATAACCAACATTTAATATTGTTGAGTACATAAACGAGATCAAACTAAATAACTTGTCGTGGTGTTTCATCAATATGCAACTCGTTGCATATTGAGCTCCACTTAACTTGTAGCTTTGCTTGTTCACTTTGCCATGCCACGCCTCATTAAACCGGACATGCATCATACTTGGTTGTGCATCATGTCATGATTATGTGATGGTTGTTTACTATGTTGTTTGCTTCTTTCCGGTGTTGCTTCTTCGGGTTAGTTCCGATAACGTCGCGTTTGTGAGGATTCATTCGACTACGTCCTTTTGTCTTCTTCATGGACTCGTTCTTCTTCCTTGCGGGATCTCAAGCAAGATGACCATACCCTCGAAATCACTTCTATCTTTGCTTGCTAGTCGATCGCTCTATTGCTATGCCACGCTACCTACCACTTGCTATATCATGACTCCCATATTGCCATGTCAAGCCTCTAACCCACCTTTTCCTAGCAAACCGTTGTTTGGCTATGTTACTACTTTTGCTCAGCCCCTCTTTTAGCGTTGCTAGTTGCAGGTGAAGATGAAGTTTGTTCCATGTTGGAACATGGTTATGTTGGGATATCACAATATCTCTTATTTTA
The DNA here is from genome assembly GCF_018294505.1 of Triticum aestivum. Lineage (NCBI taxonomy): Eukaryota > Viridiplantae > Streptophyta > Magnoliopsida > Poales > Poaceae > Triticum > Triticum aestivum. The sequence continues at coordinate 576,406,086 of NC_057800.1, forward strand.
ATTAATGCATCTATATACATGGTAAAGGGTGGAAGGCTCGGCCTTATGTCTGGTGTTTTGTTCCACTCTTGTCGCCCTAGTTTCCGTCATACCTGTGTTATGTTCCTTGATTTTGCGTTCCTTACGCGGTTGGGTGTTATGGGAACCCCTTGACAGTTTGCTTTGAATAAAACTCCTCCAGCAAGGCCCAACCTTGGTTTTACATTTGCCTCACCTAGCCTTTTCCCTTGTGTTTCCGGAGCCCGAGGGTCATCTTTATTTTAACCCCCCGGGCCAGTGCTTCTCTAAGTGTTGGTCCAACCTGTGCGATGTCCGACGCCCCCTGGGCAACCAGGGTCTATGCCAAGCCGACGTGTGGCTCATCTGGTGTGCCCTGAGAACGGGACATGTGCAGCTCCTATCGGGATTTGTCGGCACATCTGGGCAGCTTTGCTGGTCTTGTTTTATCATTGTCGAAATGTCTTGTAACCGGGATTCAGAGTCTGATCGGGTCTTCCTGGGAGAAGGAATATCCTTCGTTGACCGTGAGAGCTTGTGATGGGCTAAGTTGGGACACCCCTGCAGGGTTTGAACTTTCGAAAGTCGTGCCCGCGGTTATGGGAAGATGGGAATTTGTTAATGTCCGGTTGTAGAGAACTTGACACTTAACTTAATTAAAATGAATCAACCGCGTGTGTAACCGTGATGGTTTCTTTCCGGCGGAGTCCGGGAAGTGAACACGGTTCTTGTGTTATGCTTGAACATAAGTAGTTTCAGGATCACTTCTTGATCACTTCTAGTTCACGACCGTGCATTGCTTCTCTTCTCGCTCTTATTTGCATATGTTAGCCACCATATATGTTAGTGCTTGCTGCAGCTCCACCTCACTACCCCTTTCCTACCCATAAGCTTAAATAGTCTTGATCTCGTGGGTGTGAGATTGCCGAGTCCTTGTGACTCACAGATACTTCCAAACAGTTGCAGGTGCCGATGATACCAGTGCAGGTGACGCAACTGAGCTCAAGTGGGAGCTCGATGAAGATCGTGTTCGTTGTGTTGTTTCATTTCCTTTCGATCAGTAGTGGAGCCCAGTTGGGACGATTGGGGATCTAGCATTTGGGGTTGTCTTCTTTTACTTTGGTTCCGTAGTCGGACCTTGATTGTATTCTGGATGATGTATGTATAATTCGTATTTGTGTGAAGTGGCGATTGTAAGCCAACTCCTTATCCCATTCTTATTCGGTACATGAGATTGTGTGAAGATTACCCCTATTGCGACAAACCTACCATGCGTCTATGCCTCTAAGTCGTGCCTCGACACGTGGGAGATATAGCCACATTATGGGTGTTACAAGTTGGTAATCAGAGCCATCCCCGACTTAGGAGCCCCTTGCTTGATCGAATTGCTGGCGTTGTTGAGTCTAGAACAAAATGTTTTGAGTCTTAGGATTATATATATCGGAGAGTAGGATTCTTTTTACTCCTCAGTCCATTCGTCGCTTTGGTGAGGCCTCCTGACGTAGAGTTTTGACTCTTCTCTCCTCAAGTTTCACGAATTATTTTTTTAGGATCACACGGATATCTTGGAATCATTCCGATGGTTTTGTGACGAGAACATTGTTCTTGGTTCCTCCTGACATTTAGGGGTTGTGGCAGTGTCCCGGGGAGTGGAGCTCCGAGGTGTTGTCGTCACAATTTTATCGTTGCAGTTCTGGAATACCCGAGTTTCGCCGACATCGAAAATCTCTTTTATGCAATTGTTGGTGAGATAACCTCGACGCCACCCAGTACTGGGGCGGGAGTTCGGGAGTATTGCCATAACTTGTATAACGGATGCTTTTCGAAGGTTGAGGTAAATGATTTCTGAAGTTTTCTTGGTTATGTGTTGAAGGATGGATATAGCTGGATGTAGGTATTGCTAGTTTGGGTGTGATATTATGCTTCCCCTATATCCCCAACACCTGATTGCATAACCAGAAAGTTTCGGGAGTTTATAAGTGGGAATTCAAGTAGATCCTAGGATATCTTTCCGACAGATGTATGATATGAAATTAGGGTTCAATGTCTAGTGGTCTGCCTATCCACGGTTGGTTTTACGGTGGTCTCGTTGTGTCTTAAAGAGTCCTTGGCTATGCTGACTCGGGGACACTTCGTATGTCATGTGCACTGCCTTGTACATGATGGTGCTGTACGATCGAGCCCGTGTGGGCCCTACCACAAAAACTTCGGACAAAATCTCTATCATATGTTTGTTCCGGCTTATTTTGCAAGCCAATCCTTTGTTTTTGTTTTGATTGTGGTATTCAAGTTGCTTCAATGTCAAATGTGTTTCCATACCTTTTCCAAGCGGTATTCTCATACTTCTATGTGAATACCAATCCTTCATGATAGTCGAGATTGTCATGTCAATTCTTTCCAACCGGTGTGTTTCTCTTCAAGTGGATCCGATCATTTCAACATTCGCAAGATCAACTCTAAGTATTCTCAACGGTGTTTGTTTCATTCGTCCCAAGTTGCCTTTGTTTTACCCACCCTCCCACCCTTTTTCTTCAAGGACTCATATTTCTCGATCAAGTATCCATCTTATGGTTGTGAAGTCTCTCCATTCTTTTCCGTCAATATTCTTATCCGGTGAGTCTCATGAAGATTCTAACGGAGCTTCAAGTTCATCATTCTTCATTATTTTTCTTTCTCCGGTGGATTCAATTCAAGCTTTGTTGATCATATCCTTTTTCCTCGTTCCAAATGCTTTCCCATGCCGGGCACCTCTTAATCGTCCACTTCTCGCTATTCAATTGTTCCGGAGTGCTGAGGATATCTCAGAAGATTCAAGTTTTCCATTCTCAATTCGCTCAAGTTCTTTTGAGTATGTTATCTCATTCAAGCTATTTAATCCAACTGGTGCAATCTCTCTTCAAGAGCATTCCAACGGTGTTTCTCTTGAGTGGGCCCTAACCCACATGTCTTTTCCCAGGATCTTACCTGACTCTTCTAATTTTTCCAGAGCTATCCTCAAATTCTTTCAAAGTTTGACGTAAGAATGATTTGTCATCAGTCAAATGTCTTTCTCCAAGATCTTTCAAATTCTTTTCATCATCGGTTCAACCTTTCTAATATTCATCTCGGAGTATCTCAACAATTCATGGTGGTGTTTCTCATTGTCATTCTCAACATTTGAAGATCTAAGAAGAGTTTCTCCTCCAAATCTTACCCATTCTTCCAAAGATGTGAACTTCAAGCTTGTTGCCATCCTCTCATAATTGTTTTCGATTGTGAGAATTCTTTTCACCCATCCGGAGCAATTCAGGAGTCTTTTCAGTTTGATTCTCCGAAGGCCATCATCTCAGAATTATTCATTCCAGCTTTCAGCTCTCATTCTCTAAATCTTACCGGTGCATCATGTAAGTATTCTCTAATCAGTTCGCGATCTCTTCGTTCTTTTGCATCTTGATTAACTCAAGTATCTTCGTTCATTTTCAATCCTTATGGTGGTTTGTTCAAGATTTCTCTTCCTTCGTTATCGTATCAATTCATTCGTTCTTCCAATCCTACCGGTGGTCCATTGAGTTTGCGCTATATCTATCTTAATCTTTTTACGAGAATAAGTAGTATGTCAAATCCGTTGCTTGTCATCAATTTAAATTGGTGAAGGATACACATAACATAATTCTTATTCTTGCTTCAGCCAAGTGATGGATTCTTTCTTCCGGAGTTCGTTCATGATATCAATTCTCGGTTTCTAGTTATTCATATTTATTTTCCGGAGTTTCAAGTTTTCCTCTTTATCTCGTCGCGAAGCTCCATCTAAATCATTGCAAGACTTCAATCTTTTTCACTTCAAACCTTCGATTCTTCTATGTTATCATTTCTAGCCGGAGTTCTTCATGGAGGTTACATGGTGGTTCGTCAAGGATTCCTTTCATTCTTCAATTGTTCATCAAGATTTCTCTCGAAGCGATGATCCGCCAAGCTATACTTCAAGTATTCTTCATCTTGCATTCCGAAGTGCAATTCTTTCTATCTTATCTTTTGAGGTGGTGTTATGTCATTGTTGATAATTTCCCTTCGTGTTTCATGATTCACAAGTTTTCAAGAGTGACATATCTAAATCCATCATTTTCTCTTCGCTCAAGACATCTTTTCAATCCATCAATCTCTTCATTGGAGTTATCTTGGTATAGATTTCACCTAAAGCCTTCCATTGGGAATGTTGCCGTTATGGTGCTTATCTATGAGTTTTCATCTCCTTGTTGAGATCAATCCAATCTTTTGTTTCTATAGTGGCAGAATTTCACCTCATAGTTTTGAGATGTTCTCCATAAGTCCACTACAAGCTTGTTCTTTTCGTTGGTGTTTTTTTCCAACAACTCTGTTATAACCTTATTGGAAGGGTGTTTTCCAAGCTCATTTGTGGCAGAAGTTGTCATTTTCTTCTCAATTCTTTCATTTCCAACGATCCAACTTATATTCTTTCGTTCCAGAGGCATTGTGATGTTGATCTTTTCACTCATCATCTCGAATTGTGAAGATCATGTTCTTTCCTTTGCTTATCCATTTAACCGGGGTGTCGTGCCCGCTTTTCAAGTTCTTCCCATTCTGTCAAGTTTTGCCCCCCTTCTCAACCGGAGTGTTGTCTGAAATCTTTCTTACCCTTTGTGCCTTCCTTTCAATAGTTTCGGAGGTAGTGTGTTGTTGATTTCATCAAGTATCTTCTCATCTTGTCAAGTTCATGTTCAATTCCTTCCATTTTCAGTCGGAGTGCTATCCAAATTATATCATTCTTTTTCCTTCTCTATTTTGTTTTAACCGGAGTGTGGTGGCTATCATTCCTCTTCTAACCGGAGTCTCATCCAAGTGCTTTCATTTTGTCAAGTTCATATTCTATGCCTTCCATTTCTAACCGGAGTGTTTTCAACTTTGTTCGTCTTCGTTGTATTCTTTCTGTCAATTTGTTTAACCTCACAAGGTTCTTTGGTTTCACTCTTTTGTCAAGAAGCAACTTTGTTTTACCTCTTCCTCTTCCGTTTTCTCTCTGGTGCCATCCTAGATCTTGGGACGAGATCCTCTTGTAGTGGTGGAGTGTTGTGACGCCCCGAGACCGATGTGCCAGGTGTCTTCCAGTTTTTCGCCGTTGTTGCCTTTTCTTTTGCTTGCGTGTTGCATCTTGCCATGTCATCATGTGCATTGCATCATCATGTTTTCAAAACTTGCATCCGTCCCGGTCTTCCCGTTCCTTCCGTTGTCCGTTATGAGCCCAGTCACACTTGCACGCGCCCGCGACATGTCCGAAATAGTATTTTATAAGTGTCCAGAAAAATGTTCTCGGAATGGGTTGAAAGTTGGCATGCGGTGTTGTTATAGTGTAGATAGGCCGCCTGCCAAGTTTCATCGCATTCGGAGTCCATTTGACGCCCCAACGGTTAATTATAGCGGCCCTATAGTCGGTCAAACATCGGACGTTTTGGGTCTCCGAAAACTGTTGCCGGGCTTTCCCTCTCCTTTCTCCCTAGACCATCTACACAGTCCACTACCAACCGCCAGGCCCCGAAACCCCTCCTTGCATAGTGCATCGAACCCCTCGCGCGCGTCCGAAAGTTGTCCCGAACCCGACCCGGGCAGTCATCACCGTTGGGTCCGGATCATCCCCAAACATCTATAAAACATCTTCGTTTTACTTTTTTGGGCTCTCTAAGCTATTTATTCGTGACCGTCCGATTCTGATCAGAGGGACCGAGTAGCCGCTAACCTAACCAACCTACCTATATAAACAGCCTAACCCTAGATTTTAGGCAGTTTGTCCCATCGCCGCCGCCACAATCTTCTTTCTCCTTGTTTTCAGCGCCGAGCCAACCAGCCACTTATTCCATCGATCCATCGATCCAACCGCCTCCGCCCGAGAGCCTCGCTCGACTCCGCGCGCCACCACCGGCCGGCGACCTCACCGGAGTTCTACCGGAACCACCACTGCCAGGTCGTTCCCCTCCCCTTCCCTTTTTCCTCTCCATCTCCCTCTCGTCTCACGATCTCTCTCTCTCACCTTCACAGGAGGCCGCTGCCATGGACGACCTCCACGTCGCCCGTCCGTCGCCTGAGACTTCGCCCCAGGGCCAATTTCGCTCGCGGCAGAGTTGTCCATGGAGGCCCCAAGGATCAACCGGCGTCCTGCCTGCGCCTTCCGAGGAGCTCGTCATCGCCCCGTTCCCTGCTTCCCAGAGTTCTTCACCACGAGGACTTCTTCGAGCCATGCCGCGCCAAGCTTCAAGTTCCCCCGCCACTTCTTTCGTCGGAACCGGACGGGACCAACCGGATCTGCTCTTCTCCGCCTCGATCCGACGCTTCCTTGCCGGAGTTCGCGCCAAGTCCGGCCGCCGCCCAGCCTCTGCATCGTGCACTGCCTCCCTGCTTTTGCACGCGAACGAGGCCGAAGACATGATACGTCTCCAACGTATCTATAATTTTTGATTGCTCCATGCTATATTATCTACTATTTTGGACATTATTGGACATTATTATCCACTTTTATATTATTTTTGGGACTAACCTATTAACCGGAGGCCTAGCTCAGAATTGCTGTTTTTTTGCCTGTTTTAGGGTTTCGAAGAAAAGGAATATCAAACGGAGTCCAAACGGAATGAAACCTTCGGGAACATGATTTTCTCACCGAATACAACTCAGGAGACTTGGACCCTACGTCAAGCCAGCTAACAGGAGGCCACGAGGTAGGGGGGCACGCCTGCCCCCCAGGGGCGCCCTCCACCCTCGTGGGCCCCGTGTTGCTCCACCGACGTACTTCTTCCTCCTATATACACCCACATACCCCCAAACGATCAGATACGGAGCCAAAACCCTAATTCCACCGCCGTAACTTTCTGTATCCACGAGATCCCATCTTGGGGCCTATTCCGGAGCTCCACCGGAGGCGACATCGATCACGGAGGGCTTCTACATCAACACCATAGCCTCTCCGGTGAAGTGTGAGTAGTTCACTTCAGACCTACGGGTCCATAGTTAGTAGCTAGATGGCTGATACGTCTCCAACGTATCTATAATTTTTGATTGCTCCATGCTATATTATCTACTGTTTTGGACGTTATTGGGCTTTATTAACCACTTTTATATTATTTTTGGGACTAACCTATTAACCAGGGGCCCAACCCAGAATTGTTGTTTTTTGCCTGTTTTAGGGTTTCGAAGAAAAGGAATATCAAACGGGGTCCAAATGGAATGAAACCTTCGGGAACGTGATTTTCTCACCGAATACAACTCAGGAGACTTGGACCCTATGTCAAGCCAATTAACAGGAGGCCACGAGGTAGGGGGGCGCGCCTGCCCCCCAGGCGCGCCCTCCACCCTCGTGGGCCCCCTGTTGCTCCACCGATGTACTTCTTCCTCCTATATATACCCACGTACCACCAAACGATCAGAAACGGAGCCAAAAACCTAATTCCACCACCGCAACTTTCTGTATCCATGAGATCCCATCTTGGGGCCTGTTCTGGAGCTCCGTCGGAGGGGGCATCGCTCACGCAGGGCTTCTACATCATCATCCAAGCCCCTTCGATGAAGTGTGAGTAGTTTTATTCAGACCTACGGGTCCATAGTTAGTAGCTAGATGGCTTCTTCTCTCTTTTTGGATCTCAATACAATGTTCTCCCCCTCTCTCGTGGAGATCTATTCGATGTGATCTTCTTTTTGCGGTGTGCTTGTTGAGACCGATGAATTGTGGGTTTATGATCCAGTCTATCTATGAATAATATTTGAATCTTCTCTGAATTCTTTGATGTATGATTGGTTATCTTTGCAAGTCTCTTCGAATTATCAGTTTGGTTTGGCCTACTAGATTGGTTTTTCTTGCCATGGGAGAAGTGCTTAGCTTTGGGTTCGATCTTGCGGTGTCCTTTCCCAGTGACAGAAGGGGCAGCAAGGCACGCATTGCATTGTTGCCATCGAGGATAACAAGATGGTTTTTTTTATCATATTGCATGGAACTATCCCTCTACATCATGTCATCTTGCTTAAGGCGTTACTCTGTTTTTAACTTAATACTCTAGATGCATGCTGGATAGCGGTCGATGAGTGGAGTAATAGTAGTAGATGCAGGCGGGAGTCGGTCTACTTGTCTCAGACGTGATGCCTATATACATGATCATACCTAGATATACTCATAACTATGCAAAATTCTGTCAATTGCTCAACAGTAATTTGTTCACCCACCGTAGAATACTTATGCACTTGAGAGAAGCCACTAGTGAAACCTATGGCCCCCGGGTCTCTTTCTCATCATATCAATCTCCATCACTTTATTATTGCTTTGCTTTTTTACTTTGCCTTTTACTTTTCACTTTGCATCTCTATACCAAAAATACCAAAAATATTATTTATCATCTCTATCAGATCTCACTTTCGTAAGTGACCATGAAGGGATTGACAACCCCTAAGCGCGTTGGTTGCGTTGAGCTATTGTTTTTGTGTAGGTACGAGGGACTCACGCGTAGCCTCCTACTGGATTGATACCTTGGTTCACAGAAATTGAGGGAAATACTTACGCTACTTTGCTGCATCATCCTCTCCTCTTTGGGGAAATCCAACACAGTGCTCAAGAGGTAGCAAGAAGAATTTCTGGTGCCGTTGCCGGGGAGTCTGTGCAAAAGTCAACATACCAAGTACCCATCACAATCCCTATCTCCCGCATTACATTATTTGCCATTTGCCTCTCGTTTTCCTCTCCCCCACTTCACCCTTGCCGTTTTATTCGCCCTCTCTCTCTCTATCCTCCCTCTCTTTCTCTATTTGCCTCCTTTTGCCCGTTTGCCTTTTGTTTGCTCGTGTGTTGGATTGCTTGTTTGTCGCGATGGCTCAAGATAATAGCAAATTGTGTGACTTCACCAATACCAACAATAATGATTTCCTTAGCACTCCAATTGCTCCTCTTACCGATGCTGAATCTTGTGAAATTAATGCTGCTTTGCTTAATCTTGTCATGAAAGATCCGTTCTCCGGCCTTCCTAGTGAAGATTCCGCTACCCATCTTAATAGCTTCGTTGATTTGTGTGACATGCAAAAAAGAAAGATGTCGATAATTATATTGTTAAATTGAAGCTATTTCCTTTTTCGCTTAGAGATCGTGCTAAAGCTTGGTTTTCATCTTTGCCTAAAAATAGTATTGATTCATGGAACAAGTGCAAAGATTCTTTTATCTCTAAGTATTTTCCTCCCGCTAAGATCATCTCTCTTAGAAACGATATTATGAATTTTAAGCAACTTGATCATGAACATGTTGCACAAGCTTGGGAGAGAATGAAATTAATGATACGTAATTGCCCTACTCATGGTTTAAATTTGTGGCTGATTATACAAAAATTTTATGCCGGATTGAATTTTGCTTCTAGAAATCTTTTGGATTCGGCCGCGGGAGGCACTTTTATGGAAATCACCTTAGGAGAAGCTACTAAACTCCTAGATAATATTATGGTTAATTATTCTCAATGGCATACTGAAAGATATACTAATAAAAAGGTGCATGCGATAGAAGAAATTAATGTTTTGAGTGGAAAGATGGATGAACTTATGAAATTATTTGCTAATAAGAGTGTTTCTTCTGATCGTAATGATATGCCCTTGTCTACTTTGATTGAGAATAATAATGAATCTATGGATGTGAATTTTGTTGGTAGGAACAATTTTGGTAACAACGCGTATAGAGGAAATTTCAATCCTAGGCCTTATCCTAGTAATCCCTCTAATAATTATGGTAATTCCTACAACAATTCTTATGTAAATTATAATAAGATTCCCTCTGATTTTGAATCTAATATTAAAGAATTTATTTCTTCACAAAAGAATTTTAATTCTATGATCAAAGAAAAATTGCTTAAGATTGATGATTTGGCTAGGAACGTTGATAGAATTTCTCTTGATGTTAATTCTTTAAAGCTTAGATCTATTCCTCCTAAGCATGATATCAATGAGTCTCTCAAAGCCATGAGCATTTCCGTTGATGAGTGCAAGGAAAGAACCGCTAGGACGCGTGCTATGAAAGATGCCTTTATTAAAGCGTGTTCTTCTAGTTCTTATGAAAATAATGAAGAAGATCTAAAAGTTATTGATGTGTCCCCTATTAAATCTTTGTTTTGCAATATTAATCTTCATAATGATGGGACTGAATATGATCCACCTTTACCTAGAAGGCGTTCTAAAAATTTGGAGTATTTAGATCTTGATGGTGAAATTGATAAAAGTGGGATTAAAAGAAATAAAACCCTAGATGATGCTAAACCCACTATATTGGATTTCAAGGAATTTAATTATGAAAAAATTGCTCTTTGATTGATTGTATTTCCTTGTTGCAATCCGTGCTAAATTCTCCTCATGCTTATAGTCAAAATAAAGCCTTTACCGAACATATCATTGATGCCTTGATGCAATCTTATGAAGGAAAACTTGAGTCGAATGTTTCTATCCCTAGAAAACTTTATGATGAGTGGGAACCTACTATTAAAATTAAAATTAAAGATTATGAGTTTTATGCTTTGTGTGATTTGGTTGCTAGTGTCTCTGCTATTCCCAAAACTTTGTGTGATTTGCTAGATTTCCGTGATTTTGATGATTGCTCTCTAAACTTGCATCTTGCGGATTCCACTATTAAGAAACCTATGGGACAAATTAATGATGTTATTATTGTTGCAAATAGGAATTATGTGCCCGTAGATTTTATCGTTCTTGATATAGATTGCAATCCTTCTTGCCCTATTATTATCGGTAGACTTTCCTTAGAACGGTTGGTGCAATTATTGATATGAAGGAAGGGAATATTAGATTTCAATTTCCATTAGAAAAATGGCAAGGAACACTTCCCTAGCAATAAAATTAAATTACCTTATGAATCTATTATGAGAGCCACTTATGGATTGCCTACAAAGATGGCAATACCTAGATCTATTCTTGCTTGTTATGCCTAGCTAGGGGCGTTAAACGATAGCGCTTGTTGGGAGGCAACCCAATTTTATTTTTATTCCTTGCCTTTTGATCCTGCTTAGTAATAAATAAATTATTTATACTCTGTTCTGGTTGTGTTTTTTGTGTTTAATTAGTGTTTGTGCCGAGTAGAACCGTTGGGGAGACTTGGGGAAAGTCTTGTTGAACTTGCTGTAAAAAAACAGAAACTTTAGCGCTCACGAGAACTGCTGTCATTTTTATTTGGAGAGTTATATTTAGTTAATTCTTTTTTAAGATGATAAATAGATAAATTCCTCACGTCCAGCAATTTATTTTAGAATTTTTGGGGTTCCAGATCTTGCGCTAGCTACAGATTACTATATACTGTTCTGTTTTTGACAGATTCTGTTTTTCGTGTGTTGTTTGCTTATTTTGATAAATCTATGGCTAGTAAAATAGTTTATGAACCATAGAGAAGTTGGAATACAGTAGGTATAACACCCATATAAATAAATAATGAGTTCATTACAGTACCTTGAAGTGATCTTTTGTTTTCTTTCGCTAACGGAGCTCACGAGATTTTCTACTTTAAGTTTTGTGTTGTGAAGTTTTCAAGTTTTGGGTAAGGATTTGATGGATTATGGACCAAGGAGTGGCAAGAGCCTAATCTGGGGGATGCCCATGGTACCCCCAAGATAATCTAAGGACACCTAAAAGCCAAAAGCTTGGGGATGCCCCGGAAGGCATCCCCTCTTTCGTCTACTTCTATCGGTAACTTTACTTGGAGCTATATTTTTATTCACCACATGATATGTGTTTTGCTTGGAGCGTCTTGTATTATTGAGTCTTTTCTTATTAGTTTACCACAATCATCCTTGCTGTACACACCTTTTGATAAAGCCATACATGATTTGGAATTTGTTAGAATACTCTATGTGCTTCGCTTATATCTTTTGAGTTTTATAATTTTTCTCTAGTGCTTCACTTATATCTTTTAGAGCACGGTGGTGGATTTGTTTTATAGAAATTGGTGATCTCTCATGCTTCACTTAGATTATTTTGAGAGTCTTAATAGCATGGTAATTTGCTCAAAATCCTAATATGCTTGGTGTGCAAGATTAATAATAAAACTTTCTTATGAGTGTGTTGAATACTAAGAGAAGTTTGATGCTTGATGATTGTTTTGAGACATGGAGGTAATAATATCAAAGTCGTGCTAGTTGAGTAGTTGTGAAATTGAGAAATACTTGTGTTGAGGTTTGCAAGTCCCGTAGCATGCACGTATGGTAAACGTTATTCCACAAATTTGAAACATGAGGTGTTATTTGATTGTCTTCCTTATGAGTGGTGGTCGGGGACGAGCGATGGTCTTTTCCTACCAATCTATCCCCCTAGGAGCATGCACGTAGTACCGAGGTTTTTGATGACTTGTAGATTTTTGCAAGAAGTATGTGAGTTCTTTATGTGTAGCGACCCGACCTCAGATGGTCAAGTCTCTGTGCTTCAGTGTCATCCCTGGATCGGTAATACTGACACACGCAGTACTCGAAGGATTTATAACAGAGTAGCAATCACACACTTATTACAACGAATGTCTCAAGAGAGAACTTATTACAGTAAATATGGCTTAAGGCCATCTAATATGATAACAGTGGAAGGCTTGGAAGATAAAGTGAGTCCATCAACTCCAACGACATAACTGAGCTGCACGGCAACGACCTAACGAACCTTACTTCTCGTCTGAAAAGTCTGCAACATAATAAGTTGCAGCCCGAAAATGGGCCAGCACATGGAATATGCTGGCAATATAACACAATAGAGCAAGAACAGAATAATGCTATCACTACATGCATATTTGGCTGGTGGAAAGCTCTATGGTTATAGTTTTTGCGAAATGCCAATTTTTCCCTACAACAAAGGAATAGATTTGTATTTCACTATCATGGTAGTTGAAACATCATTGAGAAGGTTCCTCCAACTCAATCCCAATTAAAGTGATTAACAACCCAACAATATTAATTAAAAGTGATGAGATACATGTGATAACCCAAGTACTAGATACTCAAGAATTGTCCATAACCGGGGACACGGCTAACCATGATTAGATTGTACACTCTGCAGAGGTTTGCGCACTTTTCCCCACAAGACTCGATCGCCTCCGTTGGATTTCTCGCACTACAAGGTGTTTGAGAAACGGATGACCGAGACACAGTCTTTCAGAAACATTAACTCTCTACACCGGATAGACCATACCAAACCTACATCCCACTACCTGCTGATCTGCCTCTTCAAGAGCTTCACGTAACTTACTCAACTATGCTAGAGCCCATAATAGCTTGTGGCTGCACACGGAAGTTTCTAGCATGAATCATCTCAATTCCCTTTGAGCCTGGGTGGCGGTCCATAGGAAGATCACACGGGTACTCTGGGATTTCCAAAAAAATACAGGCAACACTGGGTACTCCAGGTGCCTCAATCCACCCAGTTGTTTGATTAAGTTGCCACCTTAAGTTGAACCGTTAATTTAACAAACTCACATCTGTCATGGATTTCACTCAAACCCAAACCACGTCTACGAGCATAGCATAGCATAGTAATATAAGCAATGCGTAGAGTAACTCCCAAGGGTTTTGAAGGTAACAGGCAATAGGTTCTACCTCATCAACTACTTCCCAACCCACAAGTTAATGACATCCTAATCATGCAATGTTTGAGGATTGGAACTAATGCATAAAAACTGGGTGATAAAAGGGTATGATCAAAGTGTTACTTGCCTTGCTGACGATCTGCGAAACCTAGGGACTCGTAGTAGCACGCTTCTCACTCCGTGTGTTCTATCGCAAGCAAACAATAACATACGTAAGTAACAAGCAACGAGGCACAAGCAAAACTCAAATAAAATAGGTTGACCAGAAAGTTCAAATTAAGAACTCTGGTACGCAAAAAGAATCAAATCAAATGGAGCAACGAAACTCAAACGGCGAAAGAAAGAAGCTTCTTTTACTAATTTGAAACTAGGTCAAATTTTACAGTAGCAAAAACTTGTTTGAGTTGGTTAAACAGAAAGAGGGTTTCGAGACGAAACTCTCGGCGCTTGAATCGCCTGATTCCGACTAACGAGCGAAAAGAAAAACAGAAACTAAGATTGGATCAGAAATCACGATCAGAAAAATCGCGGGATAAATCCGATAAAAGAAAACTCACGAACAGACTAACGAACGAGCGTTCGTTAGCTGTAACTAGCGGGCGAAAACAGTTTGTTAAAACGAACATACGGACGAACGTCCGCTAACTAGAGAACCAAAAAAAAACGGCGAAACAAAAAAAACGGATCTAGGGTTTCTAAAAAAACCGGACGTTATTTATAAAAAAAACGGCGGCGGAGTCCGGCGGCTACCTCCGGTGAGGGGGCTCCGGCGAGGCGAGGTGCGGGTGACGGGGCGGCGGCGGCGGCTAGGCGGCGTGGGCGGCGGGGCTTGGCGCGGCGCGGGGCGGCGATGGCTGCAGGCGGCGGCGGTGGCGGTGGGGTGTTGGGGTGGCGGGGCGGCGGTATATAAGGGCGGGGAGGCGGCGGCTTGGAGTAGGGGCTGAGGCGGGGCGGCGCGGAGTCCAACTCGGACTCCGGTCCGAGTGGCGGCGGCGGCGGCGGCGCGCGCGCAGGAGGCGCCGGCGGCGGCTGGGCCTTAGGCCCAGTCGGGCGCGGGAACTTTTTTTTTAAATAATTTCGCCGACCAAAATAAAATCCTAGAAAAATAAATAAAAATCTAAAAATGCCAAAATAAATTTTCACCGTCTAAATAAAATATTAGAATGATATAAACATTTTCTTGGCCCTAAAATGCAATTTTGAAAAACGTGCAATTTTTCTAATGCAAACAAAATTGCACTAAAGTCCAAATAAAACAAATATTTGATTTTAATATTTTTTCTCCAATATTTCAATTATCTTGGAGAAGTCATATTATCTCCTCTCATATATTTTAGTATGAAATATTTTTGGAGAAAAAAAATTAAAACCAAAATCCTCGTTTCAAAATTTGATAAAATCAAATTTGAAAACCGGGAAATCCCAACTCTCTCCGAGGGTCCTTGAGTTGCTTAGGATTTTGAGGAACGCGAGACGAAATGTGAATAAAATATGATATGCAATGATGATCTAATGTATAACATTCCAAATTGAAAATTTGGGATGTTACATTATGACTAATGTTGAGTCCATGGATTATACGCACTCTCACCCTTCCATCCTTGCTAGCCTCTTCAGTACCATGCATTGCCCTTTCTCACATTGAGAGTTGGCGCAAACTTCCCCGGTGCATCCAAACCCCGTGATATGATACGCTCTTTCACACATAAACCTCCTTATATTTTCCTCAAAACAACCACCATACCTACCTATTATGGCATTTCCATAGCCATTCCGAGATATATTGCCATGCAACTTTCCATCATTCCGTTCATCATGACACATTCATCATTGTCATATTGCTTAGCATGATCATGTAGTTGACATAGTATTTGTGGCAAAGCCACCATTCACAATTCTTTCATACATGTCACTCTTGGTTCATTGCATATCCCGGTACACCGCCAGAGGCATTCATATGGAGTCATCTTTGTTCTAGTATCGAGTTGTAATCATTGAGTTGTAAATAAATAGAAGTGTGATGATCATAATTTTCTAGAGCATTGTCCCAAGTGAGGAGTATAAAAAAAGAGGAAAGGCCATAATAAAAAAGGAGATGGCCCCCAAAAAAGAGAAAGGCCATAAAAAAAGAGAAAAGGCCAAAATAAAATGAGAGAAAAAGAGAGAAGGAACAATGTTACTATCCCTTGCCACACTTGTGCTTCAAAGTAGCACCATGATCTTCATAGTAGAGAGTCTGTCATGTTATCACTTTCATATACTAGTGGGAATTTTTCATTATAGAACTTGGCTTGTATATTCCAACAATGGGCCTCCTCAAGTGCCGTAGGTCTTCGTGAACAAGCAAGTTGGATGCACACCCACTAGTTTCATTTGTTGAGCTTACATACATTTATAGCTCTAGTGCATCCGTTGCATGGCAATCCCTACTCCTTGCATTAACATCAATCGGTGGGCATCTCCATAGCCCGTTGATTAGCTTCGTTGATGTGAGACTTCCTCCTTTTTTGTCTTCTCCACATAACCCCCTCATTATATTCTATTCCACCTATAGTGCTATGTCCATGGCTCACGCTCATATATTGTGTGAAAGTTTATAGGTTTGAGATTACTAAAGTATGAAACAATTGCTTGGCTTGTCATCGGGGTTGTGCATGATGATAGCATTCTTGTGTGACGAAAATGAAACATGACTAAACCATATGATTTTGTAGTGATGAACTTTCTTTGGCCATGTTATTTGAAGAAGACATAATTGCTTAGTTAGTATGCTTGAAGTGTTATCATTTTTATGTCAATATGAACTTTTGTCTTGAATCTTTCAGATCTGAATATTCATACCACAATTAAGAAGAATTACATTAATATTATGCCAAGTAGCACTCCGCATCAAAAATTCTGTTTTTATCATTTACCTACTCGAGGACGAGCAGGAATTAAGCTTGGGGATGCTTGATACGTCTCCAACGTATCTATAATTTTTGATTGATCCATGCTATATTATCTACTGTTTTGGACATTATTGGGCTTTATTATCCACTTTTATATTATTTTTGGGACTAACCTATTAACCGGAGGCCCAGCCCAGAATTGCTGTTTTTTGCCTGTTTTAGGGTTTCGAAGAAAAGGAATATCAAACGGAGTCCAAACGGAATGAAACCTTCGGGAACGTGATTTTCTCACCGAATATAACTCAGGAGACTTGGACCCTACGTCAAGCCAATTAACAGGAGGCCACAAGGTAGGGGGGCGCGCCTGCCCCCCCAGGCGCGCCCTCCACCCTCGTGGGCCCCCTGTTGCTCCACCGACGTACTTCTTCCTCCTATATATACCCACGTACCCCCAAATGATCAGAAACGGAGCCAAAAACCTAATTGCACCGCCGCAACTTTCTGTATCCACGAGATCCCATCTTGGGGCCTGTTCCGGAGCTCCGCCGGAGGGGGCATCGATCACGAAGGGCTTCTACATCATCATCCAAGCCCCTCCGATGAAGTGTGAGTAGTTTGCTTTAGACCTACGGGTCCATAGTTAGTAACTAGATGGCTTCTTCTCTCTTTTTGGATCTCAATACAATGTTCTCCCCCTCTCTCGTGGAGATCTATTCAATGTAATCTTCTTTTTGCGGTGTGTTTGTTGAGACCGATGAATTGTGGGTTTATGATCCAGTCTATCTATGAATAATATTTGAATCTTCTCTGAAATCTTTTATGTATGATTGGTTATCTTTGCAAGTCTCTTTGAATTATTAGTTTGGTTTGGCCTGCTAGATTGGTTTTTCTTGCCATGGGAGAAGTGCTTAGCTTTGGGTTCGATCTTGCGGTGTCCTTTCCCAGTGACAGAAGGGGCAGCAAGGCATGTATTATATTGTTGCCATCGAGGATAACAAGATGGTTTTTTTATCATATTGCATGAAACTATCCCTCTACATCATGTCATCTTGCTTAAGGTGCTACTCTATTTTTAACTTAATACTCTAGATGCATGCTGGATAGTGGTCGATGAGTGGAGTAATAGTAGTAGAAGCAGGCAGGAGTCGGTCTACTTGTCTCGGACGTGATGCCTATATACATGATCATACCTAGATATTCTCATAACTATGCTCAACTCTGTCAATTGCTCAACAGTAATTTGTTCACCCACCGTAGAATATTTATGCTCTTAAGAGAAGCCACTAGTGAAACCTATGGCCCCCAGGTCTCTTTCTCATCATATCAATCTCCATCACTTTATTATTGCTTTGCTATTTACTTTGCCTTTTACTTTTCACTTTGCATCTCTATACCAAAAATACCAAAAATATTATTTATGATCTCTATCAGATCTCACTTTTGTAAGCGACCGTGAAGGGATTGACAACCCCTAAGCGCGTTGGTTGCGTTGAGCTATTGTTTTTGTGTAGGTACGAGGGACTCGCGCGTAGCCTCCTACTGGATTGATACCTTGGTTCTCAAAAACCGAGGGAAATACCTACGCTACTTTGCTGCATCATCCTCTCCTCTTTGGGGAAATCCAACGCAGTGCTCAAGAGGTAGCAATGGCTTCTTCTCTCTTTTTGGATCTCAATACAATGTTCTCCCCCTCTCTTGTGGAGATCTATTCGATGTAACCTTGTTTTTGCGGTGTGTTTGTTGAGACCGATGAATTGTGGGTTTATGATAGAGTCTATCTATGAATAATATTTGAATATTCTCTGAATTCTTATATGTATGATTGGTTATCTTTGCAAGTCTCTTTGAATTATCAATTTGGTTTGGCCTACTAGATTGATCTTTCTTGCAATGGGAGAAGTGCTTAGCTTTGGGTTCAATCTTGCGGTGTCCTTTCCCGGTGACAATAAGGGCAGCAAGGCACGTATTGTATTGTTGCCATCGAGGATAACAAGATGTTGTTTTATTCTTATTGCATGAGTCTATCCCTCTACATCATGTCATCTTGCTTAAGGCGTTATTCTGGTTTAACTTAATACTCTAGATGCATGCTGGATAGCGGTCGATGAGTGGAGTAATAGTAGTAGATGCAGGCAGGAGTCGGTCTACTTGTCTCGGATGTGATGCCTATATACATGATCATACCTAGATATTCTCATAACTATGCCCAATTCTGTCAATTGCTCAATAGTAATTTGTTCACCCACCGTAGAATACTTATGCTCTCGAGAGAAGCCACTAGTGAAACCTATGGCCCCCGGGTCTATCTTTTATCATATCAATCTCCTACTACTTAGTTATTTACTTTGCTATTTATTTTGTCTTTATTTTACTTTGCATCTTTATCACAAATATACCTAAAATATTATATTATCATATCTATCAGATCTCACTCTCGTAAGTGGCCCTATAGGGATTGACAACCCCTATTTGCGTTGGCTGCGAGGATTTATTTGTTTTGTGCAGGTATGAGGGACTTGCGTGTAGCCTCCTACTGGATTGATACCTTGGTTCTCAAAAACTGAGGGAAATACTTACGCTACTTTGCTGCATCATCCCTTCCTCTTCGGGGAAAACCAACGCAGTGCTAAAAGAGGTAGCAAGAACGATTTCTGGCGCCGTTGCCGGGGAGGTCTACGCAAAAGTCAACATACCAAGTACCCATCACATACCCTTATCTCCCGCATTACATTATTTGCCATTTGCCTCTCGTTTTCCTCTACCCCCAATTCACCCTTGCCGTTTTATTCGCCCTCTCTCTCTATCCTTTCTCTCCTTCTCTATTTGCCTCTTTTTGGTGGCTTGCTTTTTGTTTGCTTGTGTGTCAGTTTGCTTGCTTGTTGCGATGGCTTAGGATAATACTAAATTGTGTGACTTCACCAATACCAACAACAATGATTTTATTAGCACTTCGATTGCTCCTCTTACCGATGCTGAATCTTGTGAAATTAATACTGCTTTGCTGAATTTTGTCATGAAAGATCCGTTCTTCGGCCTTCCTAGTGAAGATGCTGCTACCCATCTAAATAGCTTCGTTGATTTGTGCGACATGCAAAAGAAGAAAGATGTGGATAATGATATTGTTAAATTGGAGCTATTTCCTTTTTCTCTTAGAGATCGTGCTAAAGCTTGGTTTTTGTCTTTGCCTAAAAATAGTATTGATTCATGGAACAAGTGCAAAGATGCTTTTATCTCTAAGTATTTTCCTCCTACTAAGATCATCTCTCTTAG
Source organism: Triticum aestivum (assembly GCF_018294505.1). Classification (NCBI taxonomy): domain Eukaryota; kingdom Viridiplantae; phylum Streptophyta; class Magnoliopsida; order Poales; family Poaceae; genus Triticum; species Triticum aestivum. The sequence goes on from NC_057800.1 coordinate 576,425,808, forward strand.
AAACGATATTATGAATTTTAAGCAACTTGATCATGAACATGTTGCACAAGCTTGGGAGAGAATGAAATTAATGATACGTAATTGCCCTACTCATGGTTTAAATTCATGGATGATTATACAAATTTTTATGCCGGATTGAATTTTGCTTCTAGAAATCTTTTAGATTCGGCTGCGGGAGGCACTTTTATGGAAATCACTTTAGGAGAAGCTACTAATCTCCTAGATAATATTATGGTTAATTATTCTCAATGGCATACTGAAAGATCTACTAATAAAAAGGTGCATGCGATAGAAGAAATTAATGTTTTGAATGGAAAGATGGACGAACTTATGAAATTATTTGCTAATAAGAGTGTTTCTTCTGATCCTAATGATATGCCCTTGTCTACTTTGATTGAAAATAATAATGAATCTATGGATGTGAATTTTGTTGGTAGGAACAATTTTGGTAACAACGCGTATACAGGAAATTTCAATCCTAGGCCTTATCCTAGTAATCCCTTTAATAATTATGGTAATTACTACAACAATTCTTATGGAAATTATAATAAGATGCCCTCTGATTTTGATTCTAATATTAAAGAATTTATTTCTTCGCAAAAGAATTTTAATGCTATGATTGAAGAAAAATTGCTTAAGATTGATGATTTGGCTAGGAACGTTGATATAATTGCTCTTGATGTTGATTCTTTGAAACTTAGATCTATTCCACCTAAGCATGATATCAATGAGTCTCTCAAAGCCATGAGAATTTCCATTGATGAGTGCAAAGAAAGAACCGCTAGGATGCGTGCTAAGAAAGATGCCTTTATAAAAGCGTGTTCTTCTAGTTCATATGAAAATAATGATGAAGATCTAAAAGTTATTGATGTGTCCCCTATTAAATCTTTGTTTTGCAATATGAATCTTGATAATGATGGGACTGAATATGATCCACCTTTACCTAGAAGGTGTTCCAAGAATTCTGAATCTTTTGATCTTGATGCTAAATTTGATAAAAGTGGGATTGAAGAAATTAAAACCCTAGATATTGCTAAACCCACTATTATGGATTTCAAGGAATTTAACTATGAAAATTGCTCTTTGATTGATTGTATTTCCTTGTTGCAATCCGTGCTAAATTCTCCTCATGCTTATAGTCAAAATAAAGCGTTTACTAAACATATCGTTGATGCCTTGATGCAATCTTATGAAGAAAAACTTGAATAGGAAGTTTCTATCCCTAGAAAACTTTATGATGAGTGGGAACCAACTATTAAAATTAAAATTAAAGATCATGAATGCTATGCTTTATGTGATTTGGGTGCTAGTGTTTCCATGATTCCAAGACTTTGTGTGATTTGTTAGGTTTCCGTGATTTTGATGATTGCTCTCTAAACTTGCACCTTGAGGATTCCACTATTAAGAAACCTATAGGAAGAATTAATGATGTTCTTATTGTTGCAAATAGGAATTATGTGCCCATAGATTTTATCGTTCTTGACATAGATTGCAATCCTTCATGTCCTATTATTCTTGGTAGACCTTTCCTTAGAACGATTGGTGCAATTATTGATATGAAGGAAGGAAATATTAGATTCCAATTTCCATTAAGGAAAGGCATGGAACACTTTCCTAGAAAGAAAATTAAATTACCTTATGAATCTATTATGAGAGCCACTTATGGATTGCCTACCAAAGATGGCAATACCTAGATCTATTCTTGCTTGTTATGCCTAGCTAGGGGCGTTAAACGATAAGCGCTTGTTGGGAGGCAACCCAATTTTATTTTTATTCCTTGCTTTTTGCTCCTGCTTAGTAATAAATAAATTATTTAGCCTCTGTTTTGGTTGTGTTTTTTTGTGTTTAATTAGTGTTTGTGCCAAGTAGAACCGTTGGGAAGACTTGGGGAAAGTCTTGTTGAACTTGCTGTAAAAAACAGAAACTTTAGCGCTCACGAGAACTGCTGTCAATTTTATTTGGAAAGTGATATTTAGTTAATTATTTTTGCATATGATTAATAGATAAATTCCTCACGTCCAGCAATTTATTTTAGAATTTTTGGGGTTCCAGATCTTGTGCTAGCTACAGATTACTACAGACTGTTCTGTTTTTGACAGATTCTGTTTTGCGTGTGTTGTTTGCTTATTTTAATGAATCTATGGCTAGTAAAATAGTTTATAAACCATAGAGAAGTTTAATACAGTAGGTATAACACCCATATAAATAATGAATGATTTCATTACAGTACCTTGAAGTGGTCTTTTGTTTTCTTTCGCTAACGGAGCTCACGAGATTTTCTACTTTAAGTTTTGTGTTGTGAAGTTTTCAAGTTTTGGGTAAAGATTTGATGGATTATGGAACAAGGAGTGGCAAGAGCCTAAGCTTGGGGATGCCCATGGAACACCCAAGATAATCTAAGGACACCTAAAAGCCAAAGCTTGGGGATGCCCTGGAAGGCATCCCCTCTTTCGTCTACTTCTATCAGTAACTTTACTTGGAGCTATATTTTTATTTACCACATGATATGTGTTTTGCTTGGAGCGTCTTGTATGAGTCTTTACTTATTAGTTTACCACAATCATCCTTGCTGTACACACCTTTTGATAGAGCCATACATGATTTGGAATTTGTTAGAATACTCTATGTGCTTCGCTTATATCTTTTGAGTTATATAATTTTGCTCTAGTGCTTCACTTATATACTTTAGAGCACGGTGGTGGATTTGTTTTATAGAAACTATTGATCTCTCATGCTTCACTTAGATTATTTTGAGAGTCTTAATAGCATGGTAATTTGCTTAAAATCCTAATATGCTTGGTATTCAAGATTAATAATAAAAGTTCTCTTATGAGTGTGTTGAATACTATGATAAGTTTGATACTTGATAATTGTTTTAAGATATGGAGATGGTGATATTAAAGTCATGCTAGTTGAGTAGTTGTAAATTTGAGAAATACTTGTGTTGAAGCTTTTGATTCCCGTAGCATGCACGTATGGTGAACCGTTACGTGATGAAGTCGGAGCATGATTTATTTATTGATTGTCTTCCTTATGAGTGGCGGTCGGGGACGAGCGATGGTCTTTTCCTACCAATATATCCCCTAGGAGCATGCACGTAATACTTTGCTTCGATAACCTGTAGATTTTTGCAATAAGTATATGAGTTCTTTATGACTAATGTTGAGTCCATGGATTATACGCACTGTCACCCTTCCACCTTTGCTAGCCTCTCTAATACCGCGCACCCTTCGCCGGTATCATACACCCACCATATACCTTCCTCAGAACAGCCACCATACCTACCTATTATGGCATTTCCATAGCCATTCTGAGATATATTTCCATGCAACTTTCCACCATTCCGTTTATGACACACTCCATCATTGTCATATTGCTTAGCATGATCATGTAGTTGACATAGTTTTTGTGGCAAAGCCACCGTTCATAATTCTTTCATACTTGTCACTCATGCATCATTGCATATCCCGGTACACCGCCGGAGGCATTCATATCGAGTCATATTTTGTTCTAAGTATAGTGTTGTATTATTGAGTTGTAAGAAAAATAAAAGTGTGATGATCATCATTATTAGAGCATTGTCCCAAGTGAGGAAAGGATGATGGAGACTATGATTCCCCCACAAGTCGGGATCAGACTCCGGACGAAAAAATAAAAAAAGAGAAAGAAAAGAGGCCATAAAAAAGAGAGAAAAGACCCAAATAAAAAAATAAAAAATGAGAGAAAAAGAGAGAAGGGACAATGTTACTATCCTTTTACCACACTTGTGCTTCAAAGTAGCACCATGATCTTCATAGTAGAGAGTCTCTCATGTTATCGCTTTCATATACTGGTGGGAATTTTTCATTATAGAACTTGGCTTGTATATTCCAATGATGGGCATCCTCAAAATTGCCCTAGGTCTTCATGAGCAAGCAAGTTGGATGCACACCCACTTAGTTCTTTTTGAGATTTCATACACTTATAGCTCTAGTGCATCCGTTGCATGGCAATCCCTACTCACTCACATTGATATCTATTGATGGAATCTCCATAGCCCGTTGATAAGCCTAGTTGATGTGAGACTATCTTCCCCTTTTTGTCTTCTCCACAACCACCACTCTATTCCACCTATAGTGCTATATCCATGGCTCACGCTCATGTATTTCGTGAAGATTGAAAAAGTTTTGAGAATGTCAAAAGTATGAAACAATTGATTGGCTTGTCATCGGGGTTGTGCATGATTTAAATATTTTGTGTGGTGAAGATAGAGCATAGCCAGACTATATGATTTTGTAGGGATACTTTCTTTAGCCATGTTATTTTGAGAAGACATAATTGCTTTGTTAGTATGCTTGAAGTATTATTATTTTCTATGTCAATATGAACTTTTGTCTTGAATCTTTTGGATCTGAATATTCATACCACAATTAAGAAGAATTACATTAAAATTGTGCCAAGTAGCACTCTGCATCAAAAATTCTGTTTTTATCATTTACCTACTCGAGGACGAGCAGGAATTAAGCTTGGGGATTCTTGATACGTCTCCAACGTATCTATAATTTTTGATTGCTCCATGCTATATTATCTACTGTTTTGGACATTATTGGGCTTTATTATCCCCTTTCATATTATTTTTGGGACTAACCTATTAACTGGAGGCCCAGCCCAGAATTGCTGTTTTTTTGCCTATTTTAGGGTTTCAAAGAAAAGGAATATCAAACGGAGTCCAAACGGAATGAAACCTTCGGGAACGTGATTTTCTCAACGAACAAGACCCATGAGACTTGGAACCTACATCAAGCCAGCTAACAGGAGCCCACGAGGTAGGTGGCGCGCCTGCCCCCCAGGCGGGCCCTCCACCCTCGTGGGCCCCCTATTGCTCCACCGACGTACTTCTTCCTCCTATATATACCCACGTACCCCCAAATGATCAGATACTGAACCAACACCCTAATTCCACCGTTGTAACTTTCTGTATCCACGAGATCCCATCTTGGGGCCTGTCGGTGTCAAAACCGGCGGATCTCGGGTAGGGGGTCCCGAACTGGGCGTCTAAGGCGGATGGTAATAGGAGGCAGGGAACACGATGTTTTACCCAGGTTCGGGCCCTCTTGATGGAGGTAAAACCCTACGTCCTGCTTGATTTATTCTTGATGATATGAGTATTACAAGAGTTGATCTACCACGAGATCAGAGAGGCTAAACCCTAGAAGCTAGCCTATGGTATGATTGTATAGACACCGGAGAGGGTTAGACACAGGAGAGGGCTAGGGTTACACAAGGTCGATTACAAAGGAGGAGATATACACATCCGTATTGCCTAGCTTGCCTTCCACACCAAGTAGAGTCCCATCCGGACACGAGACGAAGTCTTCAATTTAGTATCTTCATAGTCCAATACTCCGGCCAAAGGATATAGTCCGCCTGTCCAGAGACCCCCTAATCCACGACTCCCTCAGTAGCCCCTGAACCAGGATTCAATGACAATGAGTCCGGCGCGCAGTATTGTCTTCGGCATTGCAAGGCGGGTTCCTCCTTCGAATACATCACGGAAGAATTTAAATACAAGGATAGTGCCCGACCCTGCAAAATAAGTTCCACATACCACCATAGAGAGAGTAATATTTCCAAAAATCTAATCTGCTGACATGTTTTGGCAACACGACATTATGCCATGGCCCGGTAATTATTCGAACCGTTTCCTTTAACTAGCCCCGCACACAACGCGAGGGAGTTTCTTGACACGTCTTGTCAAAGCAGAGATCGTGTTCCCCTTATTACGGGATTCTCATCAATACAGGCGTGGGTAACCCAACCGCGCCATCGATTACGGCGCTTGAGGGATAAGCGAGTTTTACCAGGCTTGTGGGGGCACATAGTTTCGGCCGCCCTTATAAAGGGACAAGGTTTAACCTTTTTCTACCCACGCCTTCTTCCTCCTTGCTCATCCATTCTTGCGCACTTGAGCTCCAACACCCAAGTCCACATTCTTCCCCTCAACCTTCTCCAATCATGCCGGAGCGGGAGGCAAATGGATGGCTTCCTCCGTTACGGAGGGACTTATCAAGAAGCTGCGCGGAGCCGGATACTTAGCCGCGAATATCGCGCATCGGCTGCCCGCCGCGGGGCAGATCGTCCCTACCCTGAAACCTCATGAGAGGGTAGTTTTCCTCCACCACTTCCTCCGCGGACTGTGGTTTCCCCTTCATCCATTCATACGTGGTCTCATGTTCTACTACGGGCTGGACTTTCATGATCTGGCCCCGAACTTCATCCTCAACATTTCGGCGTTCATCGTCGTCTGTGAGGCCTTTCTCCGCATCCGCCCCCACTTCGGCCTATGGCTAAAGACCTTTAATATTAAGCCGAAGGTGGTGGGCGGCCAACAAGAAGAATGCGGCGGAGCCATGGTGGGCAAGATGCCCAATGTTATATGGCTTAAAGGCTCCTTCGTGGAGATCATAAAGGGGTGTCAATCGGCGTGGTTCTACATCACCGAGCCGCGCGACACCAAATGGGTGGCTGCCCCCAAGTTTCGATCTAGATTCCCCACACGGCTCACTTCCTGGAAAGAGAAGGGCTTGTCGTGGGGTTCATCGATGGAGCTGGACGGACTCCAGAAATGTATCCTGAACATGGCAAGCAAGAAGCTCAAGCTTGTCAACATAGTCCAGATCATGCTCGTCCACCGGATCCTTCCGTGTCAACAACGGGATTTCAACTTGTGGGAGTTTGACCCGGCCCAGCACCAGACTCTGAGCGAGCTCTTCGACAGGACGCACAAGAAAGTCCAGAAGGTGCTGTTCAAGGGCGCCGAGGTCCCTTCCTCCCTCATCGAGGACCGCGGGTTAAGTGCGAAGCGCCGAGCGCATTCGGTGAGTTCTATACATCCGGTAGGATATTTATTTCCCCTAGCTTAATCATGTGCGGGGTCTGATCTCCATGCCTTTGACAGGACTGGGCGGAGACGTCGGGGCAAATTAACTGTCTGGCCCCTCTGCCCGAAGACAATGCGGGCGCTCTCCTGATGGAGATGCTGACTCCGGCTCCTTACAAGGTGCCGGAGAATACCAAGAAGGCCAAGGGAACCCGAAAGAGTTCCCGACGCCAGGGTTTATCGGACTTATCGTCTGATAACTCCGCGACGCACTCCTCCCCCGAAGACGAGGAGGAAGATGAAGATGTTCCCCCTCCAGTCGAGGGAGACAAGAAAAGGAAGGCCGCCCCTACTTGGGGGGCCGAAGGGTCCAAGAAGGGAAGGACTCTCCTTCCGGACTACTCCACCGCCGCTGCCGAAGGTGAAGACGAGTGGATGCTCAGGGCCAAGCCCCTGGCGAAGTCGTAAGTATTCGGATACCAGAGTAACTCATAACATTCCTTTGTCGCACTGCTTCTCCTAACGCCAAATTATGATTATGCAGATCGCCACGAGCCCGTATCGACGTATCGTCGGACGGCTCCCTGGGCTCGTCGGATATGGATAGCGATCCACTTCCGACCGCCACCTCTCCTTGCCCTACGGACAAGGTCGAGGTATTGTCTCAAGAGGCACCGGGTCGAGGGGAGACAGTCCCGGAGGCGCCTCAAGGCGACCTTCCGGACTCCGGGAGTAGAGGGAGCAAGGCTCCCGAGGGCTCCGAGTTCGGCCATCAGCCGAACACCGCGCCGGAACCTCCAATGGTTCCGGACTCAAGCAGGCGGCCTCCTTCCAAGAGGGGCAAGACGCCTGTGCCGGTGATCTCTGTCCATCCAGAGGCACCGGACAATCTGCTGGGAGCGCTTCACAGCGCTTCCATTGACGAGGAGCACTGCACTATTATGAGTGCGGTGGTCCAGAAGGTTCAGTCCACCAAGAGCGGACTGACTGAAGCCTGTGCCAGCCTTCTAACAGGCTTTGAGGTAAGTTTTTGAAATATGGGAAAATATTACCGCATAGACAGTAGCCCCTGATGCTCTGTTCGGTGTTCACAAAGAAAAGCCGAACAGAGGATCAAACTATATCGCAGGAGTCTAATATAAGTATGTCAATATGCGTATGTAGCCTTCGCTGCTGGCATCTGCTGCACTGACTGCGGAGGTCGCCGCACTGAAGCAGGACCTTAAAGGGTCCAAGGACGAGCTCGGTTTTGCCAAGAGGCAGCTCGAGGAGAATAAAGGTAAGTCGTACCTAGTCTATGGATATGTAAAAAAGAATGCGATTGCAAAATGACAGGATCATCGTAAATTTGCCAGGGGCCACGACTGAGGTGGCAACCCTGAAGCAAGCGCTATCCGAGGCCGAAAACAAAGTGGCCAAGGAGCGCACCGAGCAGAAAAGGCATGAGGCACGGGTGGGCGAAGTGCAGCAATAGCTCCACGCTCTTGTGACGAAGCATGAGGCGCTGGAGCTTGACTTGAAGACACGAGAGTCCAAGCTTGCCACGACCCTTGAGAGTGCAAAGAGTGCCATGGCCGAAGCCCAAAAGGCCCTCCAGGGGATTGATGCGATGAAAAACATAGCGGCGGGTAAGGCATTCTATATGCAAAGTAAGCATGTGAAAGTAAATTACTTGTTACTTACCTGAATCCGGAGCTCTCCAGGAGCATTCGCAGATTTGCCCTGCAGCGTGTCGGATGCCGCAACGTTTTACCAGGCCGAGGAGGGAAGCTCAACAGAGAAGTTGTTCTAGGCCCAATATACTGGGACCGAACACCTGGTGCCTATGAGCGACCAGCTAAAGCAGCTGGTCGAGCTACACAAGGCGGCCGAACAGGGCATGAAGGGCTTTATAGTCCGGTTGTGGCCTGGCGACGCCCTTCCCAACAGCTACTTTGGCCTGGTGAGGCGGCTCGTGGATGCCTGCCCACGGCTGGAAGTCATCAAGCGGTCCGTCTGCATCGAGGGTGCACGCCGGGATTTCGCCCGTGTGAAGGTGCAATGGGCCAAGCTGGATGCCGTGAAGCTGATTAAGGAAGGGCCGCCGGCAGGCAAAGAGCACCGCCACCCCGAGATGTACTATGAGGGTGTCCTGAAGGGTGCCCGTCTCATAGCGGACGAGTGTATGAAAGATGTAATATTTGAGTAAACTCGCTCATGTAATCCTGTATCTATGAAAACTTGTTCATATGCGCTATGCAACGCTTGTTTGAATTTAAAATATTACCTTCTGTTTGGCTGTTTATCAAATGTGAGAGATGGCTAGTCGTCGGCTTCTGCCCCCATGCCACGAGTGCTGGGGTGTTCGGGATAAACCTGAGCACTCTTGTTCCCATTGTTGGGTCCTTCGAGGGAGGTGCTCAGCACAGCGAACAAGGCAATTAGACTATAATGCGTTATCACTCTCACATAGCCATAGAATTCTATAATTTTAAATTTCAGCGAAGCCCCTAGTATTCGGAAGGCCGAATTCGGGGCGCGATACACGCCTTAAGCCGGACAGGGCCAACTCCTCGCTGTAAGCGGCATAAGTCTTTAGGGACTCGAAAACCTCTCGAACAGCGACCAGTCTCTCGCGTTATCATGACAGTCAGTTTTAGCTTTCTCTACTAAGGTGCTTAGCCCAGCTGAACCGGGGCACAATCGCAGTAGTTCTCCCAGTGCTACCTTAGCCGATATAGCGGAACGTAAGGTACCAAAACATGGGAGCCGGGCAAACCCAACTATTGACCAAATACATGATTCGGAGCTGATGCATATAATGCTATAAGTTCGGGCTGCCGCACTTGTGAAAGTGTTCGGACTTCTCACACCATATTGTGGGGTACTTGAGCCCCTGGTGTATTGGCCGTACCAAAGTGTACGGTTGCAAGGTGTCATTAATGAACACACACACACACACACACACACACACACACACACACACACATATATATATATATATATATATATATATATATATAAAGGAAGAATGCAATAAAAGCCTTAATGCTATGCATTGTTTCTTCAAAAAGGTGCGTTAAAGCAGAATGATACATGCAGTGTAAAAAGCAAAAAGTAGGACTGTGTCCCTTCCAAGGGCAAGCTGAGGAATAGTATTAAAGCAAATATTTCACTCGTTATTGTAATCCACCTGGGAGTTCCGTGGTGTGACGTAGCTTTCTGCCTCCTTGGTTGCTGCATGATGTGTTCGGCAATCATGCTGCCACACAGGGTTTCCAGAGATTAAGGTCCTGAAAGAGAAAAATAACAAAGCGAGAAGCCCCTAGTGCGGTTTAAGCCGCGTATTGGGGCGTGCCGTAGTTGTGCCCCCCTCCCCACCTGTGCCCATGGTATTTTTAATGCGTAATTATGTACACGTGGCACGAGTTTCGCCGTTTGGCTTGGGCCGGGGTGGGGGCCGCATTGCTATGCGAGCTCGGAACATGCCAGGCGGTCCTGTTGCCGATTACTCCGGGCGCACTTGAAGGTGTTCGGGTCCTTAAATGCCGAACTAGTGGATTGCCTTAAGAGGCTGCTTTGCGCTTCCGCTGCAAGGGCCGCAGTGTGCTCCTACGTTCGGAGAGAGCGCTCTGTGTTTCCATTAACTGTAATGACCCCCTGAGGTCCTGGCATCTTGAGCTTGAGGTATGCATAATGCAGTACCACATTGAATCTCGAAAATGCGGTTTGCCCGAGCAGTGCATGATAACCACTGCGGAACGGGACTATATCGAAGATTAACTCTTCGCTTCGGAAGTTATCCGGGGATCCGAAGACCACTTCTAGTGTGACTGAGCCTGTGCAATGGGCCTCTACACCAGGTATGACGCCTTTAAAGGTCGTTTTTGTGGGTTTGATCCTTGAGGGGTCTATACCCATTTTGCGCACCGTGTCCTGGTAAAGCAGGTTCAGGCTGCTGCCACCATCCATAAGGACTCGAGTGAGGTGAAATCCGTCAATGATTAGGTCTAGGACCAGTGCGGCGAAGCCGCCATGACGGATACTAGTGGGGTGGTCCCTGCGATCGAAGGTGGTCGGACAGGAGGACCATGGGTTGAACTTTGGGGCGACTGGCTCCAACGCATATACGTCCCTGAGCGCATGTTTCCGCACCCTCTTGGGGATGTGGGTTGCGTATATCATGTTCACCGTTCGCACTTGTGGGGGGAACCTCTTCTGTCCTCCGGTATTCAGCTATCGGGGCTCCTCCTCGTCATCGCTATGTGGCCCCTTATCTTTGTTTTCGGCAATTAACTTGTCGGCCTGCTTGAACTCCCAACAATCCCTATTGGTGTGGTTGGTTGGCTTGTCGGGGGTGCCGTGTATTTGACACGAGCGATCGAGTATACGGTCCAAACTGGACAGGCCCGGAGTGCTTCTTTTGAATGGCTATTTCCGCTGACCGGGTTTAGAGCCTTTGAATCAGGCATTGACTGTCGTATCCTCGGTATTGTCGATGTTAATGCGGCGCTTATGTTTGTTGCGATGTGGCCTGCTACCGCCGTCCTTGTTATCCGAAGTACCATGGTTCTTTGATATGTTGTTACTGCGAGCCAGCCAGCTGTCTTCTCCCGCACAAAAGCGGGTCATGAGTGTCGTGAGGGCTGCCATAGATTTCGGCTTTTCCTGACCAAGGTGCCGGGCTAGCCACTCGTCGCGGATGTTGTGCTTGAAAGCTACTAGAGCCTCTGCATTCGGACAGTCGATGATTTGATTTTTCTTTGTGAGGAACTGTGTCCAGAATTGCATGGCCGATTCCTCTAGCTGCTGAATTATGTGGCTCAAGTCATCGGCATCTGGTGGTCGCACATAAGTGCCTTGAAAGTTGTCGAGGAATGCGGCTTCCAGATCCTCCCAACTACCAATGGACTCTGTTGGCAAGCTATTGAGCCAATGCCGAGCTGGTCCTTTGAGTTTGAGTGGGAGGTATTTAATGGCGTGTAGATCATCACCTCGTGCCATGTGGATATGCAGGAGGAAATCCTCGATCCATACCGCATGATCTGTTGTGCCGTCGTATGATTCTATATTTACGGGTTTGAAACCCTTTGGGATTTGATGATCCATTACTTCATCTGTGAAGCATAAGGGGTGTGCGGCACCTCTGTACTGGGCTATATCGCGACGCAGCTCCAATGAGTCTTGCCCGCTGTGTTCGGCCCGGCTGGATTTACTTTTACTATATTCGGCGTGACGTTTATCGTCTCGCATAGTGGCGCGCCCTCATGATCCGTAGATCCATCTTGCATGTTTTGCTTTGTCCTCCAATACGTCTGGCAGGTCTGGCGTATTTCCCCATGCCTGTTTATTTGAATGGCGTCGGGGTGCGGGCTGAGCTTTTGGCTGGAATGCCTCTCTATCGCGGCCACGAGGTGGCCGATCAGCCGCGTCATATGCTTCTTCCTCCAGTCGGGGTAGCAACCTGCATTTTGGGTAACTCTTGGAGGGGCGTTCGAGTTTATATTCCTCGGCCGCGAGGACTTCAGTCCATCTGTCAGTTAGCAGATCTTGATCAGCTTGAAGCTGCTGCTTCTTCTTCTTAAGGCTATTTGTTGTGGCTATAAGCCGGCGCTTGAAGCGCTCTTGTTCGACGGGATCCTCTGGCACGACGAATTCGTCATCGTCGAGGCTTGCCTCGTCTTCGGAGGGAGGCATGTAATTATCATCCTCCTCATCTGCCGCTCTCTCAGGAGGGCTGGCCTCTCCATCCTCCTGCCCTAAATCATGCTGGAGGGGATTATTGCCATCTTCGGCACTATCCGGAGTGCTATTATCTCCTGTGCCGGTATCACCGCTTTTGCTTTGGCGGGACTTAGAGCGGCGCCGCTGACGTCGGTGCTTGGGTTGCTTCTTGGAGGGGTCATCCTCCGCTGTCTTGTCACCATTGCTTTCTTTGGGTGTGTCCACCATGTATATATCGTATGATGAGGTGGTTGTCCAGTGCCTTGTGGGCAGTGGTTCCTCTTCGTCTCCCGCATCATCGTCCATACCATCGATGTCTTCGGAGTCGAAGTCGAGCATGTCGGTTAAGTCGTCGACAGTGGCTACTAAGTGGGTGGTGGGTGGGCGTCGAATTTCTTCGTCGTCCGCATCCCAATCCTGCCGGTCATAATCCGGCCAGGACTCTCCTGACAAAGAGAGAGACCTTAGTGAATTCAGTATGTCGCTGAAGGGCGAGTGCCGAGAAATATCTGTGGCAGTGATCTCCATGATCGGCGCCCAATCGGATTCGGTTGGCAGGGGCACGGATGGTTCAGAGATCGGAGGAGAGTCCGGCCATGTGGAGTCATGGGCCTCGCGAAGGATAAGGTTAGTGTTCGGTTCGATCTCCGTTGAGGCTGCTGCCTCCGCGGCGGGGTCTAACCACCCTCCCTCGGATGGCGCAGTTGGCTCCGAATTAAAGGTCGGAGCGGCTGCAGGTACGGTCTCCAGGACACTGTTCGGTGGCAGAGCTAAATCATGCCCATCATGACAATGCGTCGCACTCGGCAGGGGCTCGAATCCATCGGAGATCAAGTCTCCGCGGATATCGGCCTTGTAGTTTAGGCTTCCAAACCTGACCTGATGGCCAGGGGCGTAGCTTTCAATCTGCTCCAGATGGCCAAGCGAATTGGCCCGCAGTGCAAAGCCGCCGAATACAAAAATCCGTCCGGGGAGAAAAGTCTCACCCTGGACTGCATCGCTAACGTTGATCGAAGGAGCCATCAAGCCTGATGATGACGACACAAAGGAACTCGCAATGAAAGCACCAATGAAGGTGTCAAAACCGACGAATCTTGGGTAGGGGGTCCCAAACTGTGTGTCTAAGGCGGATGGTAACAGGAGGCAGGGAACACGATGTTTTACCCAGGTTCGGGCCCTCTTGATGGAGGTAAAACCCTACGTCCTGCTTGATTTATTCTTGATGATATGAGTATTACAAGAGTTGATCTACCACGAGATCGGAGAGGCTAAACCCTAGAAGCTAGCCTATGGTATGATTGTATGTTGTCCTACGGACTGAAACCCTCCGGTTTATATAGACCCCGGAGAGGGTTAGGGTTACACAAGGTCGGTTACAAAGGAGGAGATATACACATCCGTATTGCCTAGCTTGCCTTCCACGCCAAGTAGAGTCCCATCCGGACATGAGACGAAGTCTTCAATTTAGTATCTTCATAGTCCAATAGTCCGGCTGTCCGGAGACCCCCTAATCCAGGACTCCCTCAGGGCCTGTTCCGGAGCTCTGCCGAAGGGGGCATCGATCACGGAGGGCTTCTACATCAACACCATAGCCTCTCCGATGAAGTGTGAGTAGTTTACTTCAGACCTACGGGTCCATAGTTAGTAGCTAGATGGCTTCTTCTCTCTTTTTGGATCTCAATACAATGTTCTCCCCTCTCTTGTGGAGATCTATTCGATGTAACCTTCTTTTTGCGGTGTGTTTGTTGAGACCGATGAATTGTGGGTTTATGATCAAGTCTATCTATGAATAATATTTGAATCTTCTCTGAATTCTTTTATGTATGATTGGTTATCTTTGCAAGTCTCTTCGAATTATCAGTTTGGTTTGGCCTACTAGATTGATCTTTCTTGCAATGGGAGAAGTGCTTAGCTTTGTGTTCAATCTTGCGGTGTCCTTTCCCGGTGACAGTAAGGTCAGCAAGGCATGTATTGTACTGTTGCCATCGAGGATAACAAGATGGGGTTTTCTTCATATTGCATGAGTCTATCCCTCTACATCATGTCATCTTGCTTAAGGCATTACTCTGTTTTAACTTAATACTCTAGATGCATGCTGGATAGCGGTCGATGAGTGGAGTAATAGTAGTAGATGCAGGCAGGAGTCGGTCTACTTGTCTCGGACGTGATGCCTATATACATGATCATACCTAGATATTCTTATAACTATGCTCAATTTTGTCAATTGTTCAACAGTAATTTGTTCACCCACCATAGAATACTTATGCTCTCGAGAGAAGCCACTAGTGAAACCTATGGCCCCCGGGTCTATCTTTTATCATATCAATCTGCTACTACTTAGTTATTTACTTTGCTATTTATTTTGTCTTTATTTTACTTTGCATCTTTATCATAAAAATACCAAAAATATTATCTTACCATATCTATCAGATCTTACTCTCGTAAGTGGCCCTATAGGGATTGACAACCCCTATTTGCGTTGGCTGCGAGGATTTATTTGTTTTGTGCAGGTACGAGGGACTTGCGTGTAGCCTCCTACTGGATTGATACCTTGGTTCTCAAAAACTGAGGGAAATACTTATGCTACTTTGCTGCATCATCCCTTCCTCTTCGGGGAAAACCAACGCAGTGCTAAAAGAGGTAGCAAGACACGCCCCTCCTGCCCGTGTTGACCGAGGCCGCGCTAGGCCATATCCCACCAGCGCCCGCCACATGCATGGGCCGCCTTGCCTCCCCAAGGCCCAGCACCCCGCAGGCCTGATCCACCGCGCCCTCCCACGGGCCGCCTTCCGGTCTGGGCCGAGCCCATGGGTGAGCAGCCCCCAGGCACCCCACCCTCTGCACTGTTCGGCCCTGTTCCAGATTCGGCCCACATATGTTTTTTTACAGATCTGCGATTTATCTATTTATCGAGAGAAACCCAGTTTTACAGAATAACCCTTGCATTTTCATGCATATAATAACTCATCATCCGTGCATCGGATTAAAATGATTTATATATGAATTATGACTAGAATTTCGTCTAGTTTCATAATATTCCAATTTCAGGAATGTTTGAAATGTTTAAACTTGTTGTTTGATTTGTTTTGCTATATTACCATGCTAAACTGCTTTAATTCATAACTATTCAACCGTAGCTCCAAATTTAATAAACTTTATATGTAAATGGGGTAGAAAAATGCATATATTATTATGGTGGCATTACTTTGCATGTTTAATAACTCTAAAATTGTGTTTATGGCAGAACAGTACCAAATTCAAATATTACATGTGGGGATTTACCGGAATGGTTGTTTCTTGTTTCCGACCTCATTTAAATTTGACTAGATAGCTAGTTTCCTTATGCTTCACCTCATGCCATGCTAACCAACATTTAATATTATTGAGTACATAAACGAGATCGAACTAAATAACTTATCGTGGTGTTTCGTCAATATGCAACTCGTTGCATATTGAGCTCCACTTACCTTGTAGCTTTGCTTATGCACTTTGCCATGCCATGCCTCATTAAACCGGACATGCATCATACTTGGTTGTGCATCATGTCATGATTATGTGATGGTTTTTTACTATGTTGTTTGCTTCTTTCCGGTGTTGCTTCTTCGGGTTAGTTCCGATAACGTCGCGTTTGTGAGGATTCATTCGACTACGTCCGTTTGTATTCTTCATGGACTCGTTCTTCTTCCTTGCGGAATCTCAGGCAAGATGACCATACCCTCAAAATCACTTCTATCTTTGCTTGCTATTCGATCGCTCTATTGGTATGCCGCGCTACCTACCACTTGCTATATCATGCCTCCCATATTGCCATGTCAAGCCTCTAACCCACCTTTTCCTAGCAAACCGTTGTTTGGCTATGTTACCGCTTTTGCTCAGCCCCTCTTTTAGCGTTGCTAGTTGCAGGTGAAGATGAAGTTTGTTCCATGTTGGAACATGGTTATGTTGGGATATCACAATATCTCTTATTTTAATTAATGCATCTATATACATGGTAAAGGCTGGAAGGCTCGGCCTTATGCCTGGTGTTTTGTTCCACTCTTGCCGTCCTAGTTTCCGTCATACCGGTGTTATGTTCCTTGATTTTGCGTTTGTTACGCGGTTGGGTGTTATGGGAACCCCTTGACAGTTCGCTTTAAATAAAACTCCTCTAGCAAGGCCCAACCTTGGTTTTACATTTGCCTCACCTAGCCTTTTTC
Organism: Triticum aestivum; assembly: GCF_018294505.1. Classification (NCBI taxonomy): domain Eukaryota; kingdom Viridiplantae; phylum Streptophyta; class Magnoliopsida; order Poales; family Poaceae; genus Triticum; species Triticum aestivum. Next base: position 576,442,566 of record NC_057800.1, read on the forward strand.
CCTTGGGTTTCCGGAGCCCGAGGGTCATCTTTATTTTAACCCCCCCGGGCCAGTGCTTCTCTAAGTGTTGGTCCAACCTGAGCGATGTCCGGCGCCCCCTGGGCAACTAGGGTCTATGCCAACCCGACGTTTGGCTCATCTGGTGTGCCCTGAGAACGAGATATGTGCAGCTCCTATCGGGATTTGTCGGCACATCCGGGCAGCTTTGCTGGTCTTGTTTTACCATTGTTGAAATGTCTTGTAACCGGGATTCCGAGTCTGATCGGGTCTTCCTGGGAGAAGGAATATCCTCCGTTGACCGTGAGAGCTTGTGATGGGCTAAGTTGGGACACCCCTGCAGGGTTTGAACTTTCGAAAGCAACGTTGATTGTATTTCAAGGAATTTAATTATGAAAAAATTGCTCTTTGATTGATTGTATTTCCTTGTTGCAATCCGTGCTAAATTCTCCTCATGCTTATAGTCAAAATAAAGCCTTTACCGAACATATCATTGATGCCTTGATGCAATCTTATGAAGGAAAACTTGAGTCGAATGTTTCTATCCCTAGAAAACTTTATGATGAGTGGGAACCTACTATTAAAATTAAAATTAAAGATTATGAGTTTTATGCTTTGTGTGATTTGGTTGCTAGTGTCTCTGCTATTCCCAAAACTTTGTGTGATTTGCTAGATTTCCGTGATTTTGATGATTGCTCTCTAAAATTGCATCTTGCGGATTCCACTATTAAGAAACCTATGGGACAAATTAATGATGTTATTATTGTTGCAAATAGGAATTATGTGCCCGTAGATTTTATCGTTCTTGATATAGATTGCAATCCTTCTTGCCCTATTATTATCGGTAGACTTTCCTTAGAACGGTTGGTGCAATTATTGATATGAAGGAAGGGAATATTAGATTTCAATTTCCATTAGAAAAATGGCAAGGAACACTTCCCTAGCAATAAAATTAAATTACCTTATGAATCTATTATGAGAGCCACTTATGGATTGCCTACAAAGATGGCAATACCTAGATCTATTCTTGCTTGTTATGCCTAGCTAGGGGCGTTAAACGATAGCGCTTGTTGGGAGGCAACCCAATTTTATTTTTATTCCTTGCCTTTTGATCCTGCTTAGTAATAAATAAATTATTTATACTCTGTTCTGGTTGTGTTTTTTGTGTTTAATTAGTGTTTGTGCCGAGTAGAACCGTTGGGGAGACTTGGGGAAAGTCTTGTTGAACTTGCTGTAAAAAAACAGAAACTTTAGCGCTCACGAGAACTGCTGTCATTTTTATTTGGAGAGTTATATTTAGTTAATTCTTTTTTAAGATGATAAATAGATAAATTCCTCACGTCCAGCAATTTATTTTAGAATTTTTGGGGTTCCAGATCTTGCGCTAGCTACAGATTACTATATACTGTTCTGTTTTTGACAGATTCTGTTTTTCGTGTGTTGTTTGCTTATTTTGATAAATCTATGGCTAGTAAAATAGTTTATGAACCATAGAGAAGTTGGAATACAGTAGGTATAACACCCATATAAATAAATAATGAGTTCATTACAGTACCTTGAAGTGATCTTTTGTTTTCTTTCGCTAACGGAGCTCACGAGATTTTCTACTTTAAGTTTTGTGATGTGAAGTTTTCAAGTTTTGGGTAAGGATTTGATGGATTATGGACCAAGGAGTGGCAAGAGCCTAATCTGGGGGATGCCCATGGTACCCCCAAGATAATCTAAGGACACCTAAAAGCCAAAGCTTGGGGATGCCCCGGAAGGCATCCCCTCTTTCGTCTACTTCTATCGGTAACTTTACTTGGAGCTATATTTTTATTCACCACATGATATGTGTTTTGCTTGGAGCGTCTTGTATTATTGAGTCTTTTCTTATTAGTTTACCACAATCATCCTTGCTGTACACACCTTTTGATAAAGCCATACATGATTTGGAATTTGTTAGAATACTCTATGTGCTTCGCTTATATCTTTTGAGTTTTAGAATTTTTCTCTAGTGCTTCACTTATATCTTTTAGAGCACGGTGGTGGATTTGTTTTATAGAAATTGGTGATCTCTCATGCTTCACTTAGATTATTTTGAGAGTCTTAATAGCATGGTAATTTGCTCAAAATCCTAATATGCTTGGTGTGCAAGATTAATAATAAAACTTTCTTATGAGTGTGTTGAATACTAAGAGAAGTTTGATGCTTGATGATTGTTTTGAGACATGGAGGTAATAATATCAAAGTCGTGCTAGTTGAGTAGTTGTGAAATTGAGAAATACTTGTGTTGAGGTTTGCAAGTCCCGTAGCATGCACGTATGGTAAACGTTATTCCACAAATTTGAAACATGAGGTGTTATTTGATTGTCTTCCTTATGAGTGGTGGTCGGGGACGAGCGATGGTCTTTTCCTACCAATCTATCCCCCTAGGAGCATGCACGTAGTACCGAGGTTTTTGATGACTTGTAGATTTTTGCAAGAAGTATGTGAGTTCTTTATGTGTAGCGACCCGACCTCAGATGGTCAAGTCTCTGTGCTTCAGTGTCATCCCTGGATCGGTAATACTGACACACGCAGTACTCGAAGGATTTATAACAGAGTAGCAATCACACACTTATTACAACGAATGTCTCAAGAGAGAACTTATTACAGTAAATATGGCTTAAGGCCATCTAATATGATAACAGTGGAAGGCTTGGAAGATAAAGTGAGTCCATCAACTCCAACGACATAACTGAGCTGCACGGCAACGACCTAACGAACCTTACTTCTCGTCTGAAAAGTCTGCAACATAATAAGTTGCAGCCCGAAAATGGGCCAGCACATGGAATATGCTGGCAATATAACACAATAGAGCAAGAACAGAATAATGCTATCACTACATGCATATTTGGCTGGTGGAAAGCTCTATGGTTATAGTTTTTGCGAAATGCCAATTTTTCCCTACAACAAAGGAATAGATTTGTATTTCACTATCATGGTAGTTGAAACATCATTGAGAAGGTTCCTCCAACTCAATCCCAATTAAAGTGATTAACAACCCAACAATATTAATTAAAAGTGATGAGATACATGTGATAACCCAAGTACTAGATACTCAAGAATTGTCCATAACCGGGGACACGGCTAACCATGATTAGATTGTACACTCTGCAGAGGTTTGCGCACTTTTCCCCACAAGACTCGATCGCCTCCGTTGGATTTCTCGCACTACAAGGTGTTTGAGAAACGGATGACCGAGACACAGTCTTTCAGAAACATTAACTCTCTACACCGGATAGACCATACCAAACCTACATCCCACTACCTGCTGATCTGCCTCTTCAAGAGCTTCACATAACTTACTCAACTATGCTAGAGCCCATAATAGCTTGTGGCTGCACACGGAAGTTTCTAGCATGAATCATCTCAATTCCCTTTGAGCCTGGGTGGCGGTCCATAGGAAGATCACACGGGTACTCTGGGATTTCCAAAAAAATACAGGCAACACTGGGTACTCCAGGTGCCTCAATCCACCCAGTTGTTTGATTAAGTTGCCACCTTAAGTTGAACCGTTAATTTAACAAACTCACATCTGTCATGGATTTCACTCAAACCCAAACCACGTCTACGAGCATAGCATAGCATAGTAATATAAGCAATGCGTAGAGTAACTCCCAAGGGTTTTGAAGGTAACAGGCAATAGGTTCTACCTCATCAACTACTTCCCAACCCACAAGTTAATGACATCCTAATCATGCAATGTTTGAGGATTGGAACTAATGCATAAAAACTGGGTGATAAAAGGGTATGATCAAAGTGTTACTTGCCTTGCTGACGATCTGCGAAACCTAGGGACTCGTAGTAGCACGCTTCTCACTCCGTGTGTTCTATCGCAAGCAAACAATAACATACGTAAGTAACAAGCAACGAGGCACAAGCAAAACTCAAATAAAATAGGTTGACCAGAAAGTTCAAATTAAGAACTCTGGTACGCAAAAAGAATCAAATCAAATGGAGCAACGAAACTCAAACGGCGAAAGAAAGAAGCTTCTTTTACTAATTTGAAACTAGGTCAAATTTTACAGTAGCAAAAACTTGTTTGAGTTGGTTAAACAGAAAGAGGGTTTCGAGACGAAACTCTCGGCGCTTGAATCGCCTGATTCCGACTAACGAGCGAAAAGAAAAACAGAAACTAAGATTGGATCAGAAATCACGATCAGAAAAATCGCGGGATAAATCCGATAAAAGAAAACTCACGAACAGACTAACGAACGAGCGTTCGTTAGCTGTAACTAGCGGGCGAAAACAGTTTGTTAAAACGAACATACGGACGAACGTCCGCTAACTAGAGAACCAAAAAAAAACGGCGAAACAAAAAAAACGGATCTAGGGTTTCTAAAAAAACCGGACGTTATTTATAAAAAAAACGGCGGCGGAGTCCGGCGGCTACCTCCGGTGAGGGGGCTCCGGCGAGGCGAGGTGCGGGTGACGGGGCGGCGGCGGCGGCTAGGCGGCGTGGGCGGCGGGGCTTGGCGCGGCGCGGGGCGGCGATGGCTGCAGGCGGCGGCGGTGGCGGTGGGGTGTTGGGGTGGCGGGGCGGCGGTATATAAGGGCGGGGAGGCGGCGGCTTGGAGTAGGGGCTGAGGCGGGGCGGCGCGGAGTCCAACTCGGACTCCGGTCCGAGTGGCGGCGGCGGCGGCGCGCGCGCAGGAGGCGCCGGCGGCGGCTGGGCCTTAGGCCCAGTCGGGCGCGGGAACTTTTTTTTTAAATAATTTCGCCGACCAAAATAAAATCCTAGAAAAATAAATAAAAATCTAAAAATGCCAAAATAAATTTTCACCGTCTAAATAAAATATTAGAATGATATAAACATTTTCTTGGCCCTAAAATGCAATTTTGAAAAACGTGCAATTTTTCTAATGCAAACAAAATTGCACTAAAGTCCAAATAAAACAAATATTTGATTTTAATATTTTTTCTCCAATATTTCAATTATCTTGGAGAAGTCATATTATCTCCTCTCATATATTTTAGTATGAAATATTTTTGGAGAAAAAAAATTAAAACCAAAATCCTCGTTTCAAAATTTGATAAAATCAAATTTGAAAACCGGGAAATCCCAACTCTCTCCGAGGGTCCTTGAGTTGCTTAGGATTTTGAGGAACGCGAGACGAAATGTGAATAAAATATGATATGCAATGATGATCTAATGTATAACATTCCAAATTGAAAATTTGGGATGTTACATTATGACTAATGTTGAGTCCATGGATTATACGCACTCTCACCCTTCCATCCTTGCTAGCCTCTTTAGTACCGTGCATTGCCCTTTCTCACATTGAGAGTTGGCGCAAACTTCCCCGGTGCATCCAAACCCCGTGATATGATACGCTCTTTCACACATAAACCTCCTTATATTTTCCTCAAAACAACCACCATACCTACCTATTATGGCATTTCCATAGCCATTCCGAGATATATTGCCATGCAACTTTCCATCATTCCGTTCATCATGACACATTCATCATTGTCATATTGCTTAGCATGATCATGTAGTTGACATAGTATTTGTGGCAAAGCCACCATTCACAATTCTTTCATACATGTCACTCTTGGTTCATTGCATATCCCGGTACACCGCCAGAGGCATTCATATGGAGTCATCTTTGTTCTAGTATCGAGTTGTAATCATTGAGTTGTAAATAAATAGAAGTGTGATGATCATAATTTTCTAGAGCATTGTCCCAAGTGAGGAGTATAAAAAAAGAGGAAAGGCCATAATAAAAAAGGAGATGGCCCCCAAAAAAGAGAAAGGCCATAAAAAAAGAGAAAAGGCCAAAATAAAATGAGAGAAAAAGAGAGAAGGAACAATGTTACTATCCCTTGCCACACTTGTGCTTCAAAGTAGCACCATGATCTTCATAGTAGAGAGTCTGTCATGTTATCACTTTCATATACTAGTGGGAATTTTTCAGTATAGAACTTGGCTTGTATATTCCAACAATGGGCCTCCTCAAGTGCCGTAGGTCTTCGTGAACAAGCAAGTTGGATGCACACCCACTAGTTTCATTTGTTGAGCTTACATACATTTATAGCTCTAGTGCATCCGTTGCATGGCAATCCCTACTCCTTGCATTAACATCAATCGGTGGGCATCTCCATAGCCCGTTGATTAGCTTCGCTGATGTGAGACTTCCTCCTTTTTTGTCTTCTCCACATAACCCCCTCATTATATTCTATTCCACCTATAGTGCTATGTCCATGGCTCGCGCTCATATATTGTGTGAAAGTTTATAGGTTTGAGATTACTAAAGTATGAAACAATTGCTTGGCTTGTCATCGGGGTTGTGCATGATGATAGCATTCTTGTGTGACGAAAATGAAACATGACTAAACCATATGATTTTGTAGTGATGAACTTTCTTTGGCCATGTTATTTGAAGAAGACATAATTGCTTAGTTAGTATGCTTGAAGTGTTATCATTTTTATGTCAATATGAACTTTTGTCTTGAATCTTTCAGATCTGAATATTCATACCACAATTAAGAAGAATTACATTAATATTATGCCAAGTAGCACTCCGCATCAAAAATTCTGTTTTTATCATTTACCTACTCGAGGACGAGCAGGAATTAAGCTTGGGGATGCTTGATACGTCTCCAACGTATCTATAATTTTTGATTGATCCATGCTATATTATCTACTGTTTTGGACATTATTGGGCTTTATTATCCACTTTTATATTATTTTTGGGACTAACCTATTAACCGGAGGCCCAGCCCAGAATTGCTGTTTTTTGCCTGTTTTAGGGTTTCGAAGAAAAGGAATATCAAACGGAGTCCAAACGGAATGAAACCTTCGGGAACGTGATTTTCTCACCGAATATAACTCAGGAGACTTGGACCCTACGTCAAGCCAATTAACAGGAGGCCACAAGGTAGGGGGGCGCGCCTGCCCCCCCAGGCGCGCCCTCCACCCTCGTGGGCCCCCTGTTGCTCCACCGACGTACTTCTTCCTCCTATATATACCCACGTACCCCCAAACGATCAGAAACGGAGCCAAAAACCTAATTGCACCGCCGCAACTTTCTGTATCCACGAGATCCCATCTTGGGGCCTGTTCCGGAGCTCCGCCGGAGGGGGCATCGATCACGAAGGGCTTCTACATCATCATCCAAGCCCCTCCGATGAAGTGTGAGTAGTTTGCTTTAGACCTACGGGTCCATAGTTAGTAACTAGATGGCTTCTTCTCTCTTTTTGGATCTCAATACAATGTTCTCCCCCTCTCTCGTGGAGACCTATTCAATGTAATCTTCTTTTTGCGGTGTGTTTGTTGAGATCGATGAATTGTGGGTTTATGATCCAGTCTATCTATGAATAATATTTGAATCTTCTCTGAAATCTTTTATGTATGATTGGTTATCTTTGCAAGTCTCTTTGAATTATTAGTTTGGTTTGGCCTGCTAGATTGGTTTTTCTTGCCATGGGAGAAGTGCTTAGCTTTGGGTTCGATCTTGCGGTGTCCTTTCCCAGTGACAGAAGGGGCAGCAAGGCACGTATTGTATTGTTGCCATCGAGGATAACAAGATGGTTTTTTTTATCATATTGCATGAAACTATCCCTCTACATCATGTCATCTTGCTTAAGGTGCTACTCTATTTTTAACTTAATACTCTAGATGCATGCTGGATAGTGGTCGATGAGTGGAGTAATAGTAGTAGAAGCAGGCAGGAGTCGGTCTACTTGTCTCGGACGTGATGCCTATATACATGATCATACCTAGATATTCTCATAACTATGCTCAACTCTGTCAATTGCTCAACAGTAATTTGTTCACCCACCGTAGAATATTTATGCTCTTAAGAGAAGCCACTAGTGAAACCTATGGCCCCCAGGTCTCTTTCTCATCATATCAATCTCCATCACTTTATTATTGCTTTGCTATTTACTTTGCCTTTTACTTTTCACTTTGCATCTCTATACCAAAAATACCAAAAATATTATTTATGATCTCTATCAGATCTCACTTTTGTAAGCGACCGTGAAGGGATTGACAACCCCTAAGCGCGTTGGTTGCGTTGAGCTATTGTTTTTGTGTAGGTACGAGGGACTCGCGCGTAGCCTCCTACTGGATTGATACCTTGGTTCTCAAAAACCGAGGGAAATACCTACGCTACTTTGCTGCATCATCCTCTCCTCTTTGGGGAAATCCAACGCAGTGCTCAAGAGGTAGCAATGGCTTCTTCTCTCTTTTTGGATCTCAATACAATGTTCTCCCCCTCTCTTGTGGAGATCTATTCGATGTAACCTTGTTTTTGCGGTGTGTTTGTTGAGACCGATGAATTGTGGGTTTATGATAGAGTCTATCTATGAATAATATTTGAATATTCTCTGAATTCTTATATGTATGATTGGTTATCTTTGCAAGTCTCTTTGAATTATCAATTTGGTTTGGCCTACTAGATTGATCTTTCTTGCAATGGGAGAAGTGCTTAGCTTTGGGTTCAATCTTGCGGTGTCCTTTCCCGGTGACAATAAGGGCAGCAAGGCACATATTGTATTGTTGCCATCGAGGATAACAAGATGTTGTTTTATTCTTATTGCATGAGTCTATCCCTCTACATCATGTCATCTTGCTTAAGGCGTTATTCTGGTTTAACTTAATACTCTAGATGCATGCTGGATAGCGGTCGATGAGTGGAGTAATAGTAGTAGATGCAGGCAGGAGTCGGTCTACTTGTCTCGGATGTGATGCCTATATACATGATCATACCTAGATATTCTCATAACTATGCCCAATTCTGTCAATTGCTCAATAGTAATTTGTTCACCCACCGTAGAATACTTATGCTCTCGAGAGAAGCCACTAGTGAAACCTATGGCCCCCGGGTCTATCTTTTATCATATCAATCTCCTACTACTTAGTTATTTACTTTGCTATTTATTTTGTCTTTATTTTACTTTGCATCTTTATCACAAATATACCTAAAATATTATCTTATCATATCTATCAGATCTCACTCTCGTAAGTGGCCCTATAGGGATTGACAACCCCTATTTGCGTTGGCTGCGAGGATTTATTTGTTTTGTGCAGGTATGAGGGACTTGCGTGTAGCCTCCTACTGGATTGATACCTTGGTTCTCAAAAACTGAGGGAAATACTTACGCTACTTTGCTGCATCATCCCTTCCTCTTCGGGGAAAACCAACGCAGTGCTAAAAGAGGTAGCAAGAACGATTTCTGGCGCCGTTGCCGGGGAGGTCTACGCAAAAGTCAACATACCAAGTACCCATCACATACCCTTATCTCCCGCATTACATTATTTGCCATTTGCCTCTCGTTTTCCTCTACCCCCAATTCACCCTTGCCGTTTTATTCGCCCTCTCTCTCTATCCTTTCTCTCCTTCTCTATTTGCCTCTTTTTGGTGGCTTGCTTTTTGTTTGCTTGTGTGTCAGTTTGCTTGCTTGTTGCGATGGCTTAGGATAATACTAAATTGTGTGACTTCACCAATACCAACAACAATGATTTTATTAGCACTTCGATTGCTCCTCTTACCGATGCTGAATCTTGTGAAATTAATACTGCTTTGCTGAATTTTGTCATGAAAGATCCGTTCTCCGGCCTTCCTAGTGAAGATGCTGCTACCCATCTAAATAGCTTCGTTGATTTGTGCGACATGCAAAAGAAGAAAGATGTGGATAATGATATTGTTAAATTGGAGCTATTTCCTTTTTCTCTTAGAGATCGTGCTAAAGCTTGGTTTTTGTCTTTGCCTAAAAATAGTATTGATTCATGGAACAAGTGCAAAGATGCTTTTATCTCTAAGTATTTTCCTCCTACTAAGATCATCTCTCTTAGAAACGACATTATGAATTTTAAGCAACTTGATCATGAACATGTTGCACAAGCTTGGGAGAGAATGAAATTAATGATACGTAATTGCCCTACTCATGGTTTAAATTCATGGATGATTATACAAATTTTTATGCCGGATTGAATTTTGCTTCAAGAAATCTTTTAGATTCGGCTGCGGGAGGCACTTTTATGGAAATCACTTTAGGAGAAGCTACTAATCTCCTAGATAATATTATGGTTAATTATTCTCAATGGCATACTGAAAGATCTACTAATAAAAAGGTACATGCGATAGAAGAAATTAATGTTTCGAATGGAAAGATGGACGAACTTATGAAATTATTTGCTAATAAGAGTGTTTCTTATTATCCTAATGATATGCCCTTCTCTACTTTGATTGAAAATAATAATGAATCTATGGATGTGAATTTTGTTGGTAGGAACAATTTTGGTAACAACGCGTATACAGGAAATTTCAATCCTAGGCCTTATCCTAGTAATCCCTTTAATAATTATGGTAATTACTACAACAATTCTTATGGAAATTATAATAAGATGCCCTCTGATTTTGATTCTAATATTAAAGAATTTATTTCTTCGCAAAAGAATTTTAATGCTATGATTGAAGAAAAATTGCTTAAGATTGATGATTTGGCTAGGAACGTTGATATAATTGCTCTTGATGTTGATTCTTTGAAACTTAGATCTATTCCACCTAAGCATGATATCAATGAGTCTCTCAAAGCCATGAGAATTTCCATTGATGAGTGCAAAGAAAGAACCGCTAGGATGCGTGCTAAGAAAGATGCCTTTATAAAAGCGTGTTCTTCTAGTTCATATGAAAATAATGATGAAGATCTAAAAGTTATTGATGTGTCCCCTATTAAATCTTTGTTTTGCAATATGAATCTTGATAATGATGGGACTGAATATGATCCACCTTTACCTAGAAGGTGTTCCAAGAATTCTGAATCTTTTGATCTTGATGCTAAATTTGATAAAAGTGGGATTGAAGAAATTAAAACCCTAGATATTGCTAAACCCACTATTACGGATTTCAAGGAATTTAACTATGAAAATTGCTCTTTGATTGATTGTATTTCCTTGTTGCAATCCGTGCTAAATTCTCCTCATGCTTATAGTCAAAATAAAGCGTTTACTAAACATATCGTTGATGCCTTGATGCAATCTTATGAAGAAAAACTTGAATAGGAAGTTTCTATCCCTAGAAAACTTTATGATGAGTGGGAACCAACTATTAAAATTAAAATTAAAGATCATGAATGCTATGCTTTATGTGATTTGGGTGCTAGTGTTTCCATGATTCCCAAGACTTTGTGTGATTTGTTAGGTTTCCGTGATTTTGATGATTGCTCTCTAAACTTGCACCTTGAGGATTCCACTATTAAGAAACCTATAGGAAGAATTAATGATGTTCTTATTGTTGCAAATAGGAATTATGTGCCCATAGATTTTATCGTTCTTGACATAGATTGCAATCCTTCATGTCCTATTATTCTTGGTAGACCTTTCCTTAGAACGATTGGTGCAATTATTGATATAAAGGAAGGAAATATTAGATTCCAATTTCCATTAAGGAAAGGCATGGAACACTTTCCTAGAAAGAAAATTAAATTACCTTATGAATCTATTATGAGAGCCACTTATGGATTGCCTACCAAAGATGGCAATACCTAGATCTATTCTTGCTTGTTATGCCTAGCTAGGGGCGTTAAACGATAACGCTTGTTGGGAGGCAACCCAATTTTATTTTTATTCCTTGCTTTTTGCTCCTGCTTAGTAATAAATAAATTATTTAGCCTCTGTTTTGGTTGTGTTTTTTTGTGTTTAATTAGTGTTTGTGCCAAGTAGAACCGTTGGGAAGACTTGGGGAAAGTCTTGTTGAACTTGCTGTAAAAAACAGAAACTTTAGCGCTCACGAGAACTGCTGTCAATTTTATTTGGAAAGTGATATTTAGTTAATTATTTTTGCATATGATTAATAGATAAATTCCTCACGTCCAGCAATTTATTTTAGAATTTTTGGGGTTCCAGATCTTGTGCTAGCTACAGATTACTACAGACTGTTCTGTTTTTGACAGATTCTGTTTTGCGTGTGTTGTTTGCTTATTTTAACGAATCTATGGCTAGTAAAATAGTTTATAAACCATAGAGAAGTTTTAATACAGTAGGTATAACACCCATATAAATAATGAATGATTTCATTACAGTACCTTGAAGTGGTCTTTTGTTTTCTTTCGCTAACGGAGCTCACGAGATTTTCTACTTTAAGTTTTGTGTTGTGAAGTTTTCAAGTTTTGGGTAAAGATTTGATGGATTATGGAACAAGGAGTGGCAAGAGCCTAAGCTTGGGGATGCCCATGGAACACCCAAGATAATCTAAGGACACCTAAAAGCCAAAGCTTGGGGATGCCCTGGAAGGCATCCCCTCTTTCGTCTACTTCTATCAGTAACTTTACTTGGAGCTATATTTTTATTTACCACATGATATGTGTTTTGCTTGGAGCGTCTTGTATGAGTCTTTACTTATTAATTTACCACAATCATCCTTGCTGTACACACCTTTTGATAGAGCCATACATGATTTGGAATTTGTTAGAATACTCTATGTGCTTCGCTTATATCTTTTGAGTTATATAATTTTGCTCTAGTGCTTCACTTATATACTTTAGAGCACGGTGGTGGATTTGTTTTATAGAAACTATTGATCTCTCATGCTTCACTTAGATTATTTTGAGAGTCTTAATAGCATGGTAATTTGCTTAAAATCCTAATATGCTTGGTATTCAAGATTAATAATAAAAGTTCTCTTATGAGTGTGTTGAATACTATGATAAGTTTGATACTTGATAATTGTTTTAAGATATGGAGATGGTGATATTAAAGTCATGCTAGTTGAGTAGTTGTAAATTTGAGAAATACTTGTGTTGAAGCTTTTGATTCCCGTAGCATGCACGTATGGTGAACCGTTACGTGATGAAGTCGGAGCATGATTTATTTATTGATTGTCTTCCTTATGAGTGGCGGTCGGGGACGAGCGATGGTCTTTTCCTACCAATATATCCCCCTAGGAGCATGCACGTAATACTTTGCTTCGATAACCTGTAGATTTTTGCAATAAGTATATGAGTTCTTTATGACTAATGTTGAGTCCATGGATTATACGCACTGTCACCCTTCCACCTTTGCTAGCCTCTCTAATACCGCGCACCCTTCGCCGGTATCATACACCCACCATATACCTTCCTCAGAACAGCCACCATACCTACCTATTATGGCATTTCCATAGCCATTCTGAGATATATTTCCATGCAACTTTCCACCATTCCGTTTATGACACACTCCATCATTGTCATATTGCTTAGCATGATCATGTAGTTGACATAGTTTTTGTGGCAAAGCCACCGTTCATAATTCTTTCATACTTGTCACTCATGCATCATTGCATATCCCGGTACACCGCCGGAGGCATTCATATCGAGTCATATTTTGTTCTAAGTATAGTGTTGTATTATTGAGTTGTAAGAAAAATAAAAGTGTGATGATCATCATTATTAGAGCATTGTCCCAAGTGAGGAAAGGATGATGGAGACTATGATTCCCAAGTGAGAAAAGAGGCCATAAAAAAGAGAGAAAAGACCCAAATAAAAAAAATAAAAAATGAGAGAAAAAGAGAGAAGGGACAATGTTACTATCCTTTTACCACACTTGTGCTTCAAAGTAGCACCATGATCTTCATAGTAGAGAGTCTCTCATGTTATCGCTTTCATATACTGGTGGGAATTTTTCATTATAGAACTTGGCTTGTATATTCCAATGATGGGCATCCTCAAAATTTCCCTAGGTCTTCATGAGCAAGCAAGTTGGATGCACACCCACTTAGTTCTTTTTGAGATTTCATACACTTATAGCTCTAGTGCATCCGTTGCATGGCAATCCCTACTCACTCACATTGATATCTATTGATGGAAATCTCCATAGCCCGTTGATAAGCCTAGTTGATGTGAGACTATCTTCCCCTTTTTGTCTTCTCCACAACCACCACTCTATTCCACCTATAGTGCTATATCCATGGCTCACGCTCATGTATTTCGTGAAGATTGAAAAAGTTTTGAGAATGTCAAAAGTATGAAACAATTGATTGGCTTGTCATCGGGGTTGTGCATGATTTAAATATTTTGTGTGGTGAAGATAGAGCATAGCCAGACTATATGATTTTGTAGGGATACTTTCTTTAGCCATGTTATTTTGAGAAGACATAATTGCTTTGTTAGTATGCTTGAAGTATTATTATTTTCTATGTCAATATGAACTTTTGTCTTGAATCTTTTGGATCTGAATATTCATACCACAATTAAGAAGAATTACATTAAAATTGTGCCAAGTAGCACTCTGCATCAAAAATTCTGTTTTTATCATTTACCTACTCGAGGACGAGCAGGAATTAAGCTTGGGGATTCTTGATACGTCTCCAACGTATCTATAATTTTTGATTGCTCCATGCTATATTATCTACTGTTTTGGACATTATTGGGCTTTATTATCCCCTTTCATATTATTTTTGGGACTAACCTATTAACTGGAGGCCCAGCCCAGAATTGCTGTTTTTTTTGCCTATTTTAGGGTTTCAAAGAAAAGGAATATCAAACGGAGTCCAAACGGAATGAAACCTTCGGGAACGTGATTTTCTCAACGAACAAGACCCATGAGACTTGGAACCTACATCAAGCCAGCTAACAGGAGCCCACGAGGTAGGTGGCGCGCCTGCCCCCCAGGCGGGCCCTCCACCCTCGTGGGCCCCCTATTGCTCCACCGACGTACTTCTTCCTCCTATATATACCCACGTACCCCCAAACGATCAGATACTGAACCAAAACCCTAATTCCACCGTTGTAACTTTCTGTATCCACGAGATCCCATCTTGGGGCCTGTCGGTGTCAAAACCGGCGGATCTCGGGTAGGGGGTCCCGAACTGGGCGTCTAAGGCGGATGGTAATAGGAGGCAGGGAACACGATGTTTTACCCAGGTTCGGGCCCTCTTGATGGAGGTAAAACCCTACGTCCTGCTTGATTTATTCTTGATGATATGAGTATTACAAGAGTTGATCTACCACGAGATCAGAGAGGCTAAACCCTAGAAGCTAGCCTATGGTATGATTGTATAGACACCGGAGAGGGTTAGACACAGGAGAGGGCTAGGGTTACACAAGGTCGATTACAAAGGAGGAGATATACACATCCGTATTGCCTAGCTTGCCTTCCACACCAAGTAGAGTCCCATCCGGACACGAGACGAAGTCTTCAATTTAGTATCTTCATAGTCCAATACTCCGGCCAAAGGATATAGTCCGCCTGTCCAGAGACCCCCTAATCCACGACTCCCTCAGTAGCCCCTGAACCAGGATTCAATGACAATGAGTCCGGCGCGCAGTATTGTCTTCGGCATTGCAAGGCGGGTTCCTCCTTCGAATACATCACGGAAGAATTTAAATACAAGGATAGTGCCCGACCCTGCAAAATAAGTTCCACATACCACCATAGAGAGAGTAATATTTCCAAAAATCTAATCTGCTGACATGTTTTGGCAACACGACATTATGCCATGGCCCGGTAATTATTCGAACCGTTTCCTTTAACTAGCCCCGCACACAACGCGAGGGAGTTTCTTGACACGTCTTGTCAAAGCAGAGATCGTGTTCCCCTTATTACGGGATTCTCATCAATACAGGCGTGGGTAACCCAACCGCGCCATCGATTACGGCGCTTGAGGGATAAGCGAGTTTTACCAGGCTTGTGGGGGCACATAGTTTCGGCCGCCCTTATAAAGGGACAAGGTTTAACCTTTTTCTACCCACGCCTTCTTCCTCCTTGCTCATCCATTCTTGCGCACTTGAGCTCCAACACCCAAGTCCACATTCTTCCCCTCAACCTTCTCCAATCATGCCGGAGCGGGAGGCAAATGGATGGCTTCCTCCGTTACGGAGGGACTTATCAAGAAGCTGCGCGGAGCCGGATACTTAGCCGCGAATATCGCGCATCGGCTGCCCGCCGCGGGGCAGATCGTCCCTACCCTGAAACCTCATGAGAGGGTAGTTTTCCTCCACCACTTCCTCCGCGGACTGTGGTTTCCCCTTCATCCATTCGTACGTGGTCTCATGTTCTACTACGGGCTGGACTTTCATGATCTGGCCCCGAACTTCATCCTCAACATTTCGGCGTTCATCGTCGTCTGTGAGGCCTTTCTCCGCATCCGCCCCCACTTCGGCCTATGGCTAAAGACCTTTAATATTAAGCCGAAGGTGGTGGGCGGCCAACAAGAAGAATGCGGCGGAGCCATGGTGGGCAAGATGCCCAATGTTATATGGCTTGAAGGCTCCTTCGTGGAGATCATAAAGGGGTGTCAATCGGCGTGGTTCTACATCACCGAGCCGCGCGACACCAAATGGGTGGCTGCCCCCAAGTTTCGATCTAGATTCCCCACACGGCTCACTTCCTGGAAAGAGAAGGGCTTGTCGTGGGGTTCATCGATGGAGCTGGACGGACTCCAGAAATGTATCCTGAACATGGCAAGCAAGAAGCTCAAGCTTGTCAACATAGTCCAGATCATGCTCGTCCACCGGATCCTTCCGTGTCAACAACGGGATTTCAACTTGTGGGAGTTTGACCCGGCCCAGCACCAGACTCTGAGCGAGCTCTTCGACAGGACGCACAAGAAAGTCTAGAAGGTGCTGTTCAAGGGCGCCGAGGTCCCTTCCTCCCTCACCGAGGACCGCGGGTTAAGTGCGAAGCGCCGAGCGCATTCGGTGAGTTCTATACATCCGGTAGGATATTTATTTCCCCTAGCTTAATCATGTGCGGGGTCTGATCTCCATGCCTTTGACAGGACTGGGCGGAGACGTCGGGGCAAATTAACTGTCTGGCCCCTCTGCCCGAAGACAATGCGGGCGCTCTCCTGACGGAGATGCTGACTCCGGCTCCTTACAAGGTGCCGGAGAATACCAAGAAGGCCAAGGGAACCCGAAAGAGTTCCCGACGCCAGGGTTTATCGGACTTATCGTCTGATAACTCCGCGACGCACTCCTCCCCCGAAGACGAGGAGGAAGATGAAGATGTTCCCCCTCCAGTCGAGGGAGACAAGAAAAGGAAGGCCGCCCCTACTTGGGGGGCCGAAGGGTCCAAGAAGGGAAGGACTCTCCTTCCGGACTACTCCACCGCCGCTGCCGAAGGTGAAGACGAGTGGATGCTCAGGGCCAAGCCCCTGGCGAAGTCGTAAGTATTCGGATACCAGAGTAACTCATAACATTCCTTTGTCGCACTGCTTCTCCTAACGCCGAATTATGATTATGCAGATCGCCACGAGCCCGTATCGACGTATCGTCGGACGGCTCCCTGGGCTCGTCGGATATGGATAGCGATCCACTTCCGACCGCCACCTCTCCTTGCCCTACGGACAAGGTCGAGGTATTGTCTCAAGAGGCACCGGGTCGAGGGGAGACAGTCCCGGAGGCGCCTCAAGGCGACCTTCCGGACTCCGGGAGTAGAGGGAGCAAGGCTCCCGAGGGCTCCGAGTTCGGCCATCAGCCGAACACCGCGCCGGAACCTCCAATGGTTCCGGACTCAAGCAGGCGGCCTCCTTCCAAGAGGGGCAAGACGCCTGTGCCGGTGATCTCTGTCCATCCAGAGGCACCGGACAATCTGCTGGGAGCGCTTCACAGCGCTTCCATTGACGAGGAGCACTGCACTATTATGAGTGCGGTGGTCCAGAAGGTTCAGTCCACCAAGAGCGGACTGACTGAAGCCTGTGCCAGCCTTCTAACAGGCTTTGAGGTAAGTTTTTGAAATATGGGAAAATATTACCGCATAGACAGTAGCCCCTGATGCTCTGTTCGGTGTTCACAAAGAAAAGCCGAACAGAGGATCAAACTATATCGCAGGAGTCTAATATAAGTATGTCAATATGCGTATGTAGCCTTCGCTGCTGGCATCTGCTGCACTGACTGCGGAGGTCGCCGCACTGAAGCAGGACCTTAAAGGGTCCAAGGACGAGCTCGGTTTTGCCAAGAGGCAGCTCGAGGAGAATAAAGGTAAGTCGTACCTAGTCTATGGATATGTAAAAAAGAATGCGATTGCAAAATGACAGGATCATCGTAAATTTGCCAGGGGCCACGACTGAGGTGGCAACCCTGAAGCAAGCGCTATCCGAGGCCGAAAACAAAGTGGCCAAGGAGCGCACCGAGCAGAAAAGGCATGAGGCACGGGTGGGCGAAGTGCAGCAATAGCTCCACGCTCTTGTGACGAAGCATGAGGCGCTGGAGCTTGACTTGAAGACACGAGAGTCCGAGCTTGCCACGACCCTTGAGAGTGCAAAGAGTGCCATGGCCGAAGCCCAAAAGGCCCTCCAGGGGATTGATGCGATGAAAAACATAGCGGCGGGTAAGGCATTCTATATGCAAAGTAAGCATGTGAAAGTAAATTACTTGTTACTTACCTGAATCCGGAGCTCTCCAGGAGCATTCGCAGATTTGCCCCGCAGCGTGTCGGATGCCGCAACGTTTTACCAGGCCGAGGAGGGAAGCTCAACAGAGAAGTTGTTCTAGGCCCAATATACTGGGACCGAACACCTGGTGCCTATGAGCGACCAGCTAAAGCAGCTGGTCGAGCTACACAAGGCGGCCGAACAGGGCATGAAGGGCTTTATAGTCCGGTTGTGGCCTGGCGACGCCCTTCCCAACAGCTACTTTGGCCTGGTGAGGCGGCTCGTGGATGCCTGCCCACGGCTGGAAGTCATCAAGCGGTCCGTCTGCATCGAGGGTGCACGCCGGGATTTCGCCCGTGTGAAGGTGCAATGGGCCAAGCTGGATGCCGTGAAGCTGATTAAGGAAGGGCCGCCGGCAGGCAAAGAGCACCGCCACCCCGAGATGTACTATGAGGGTGTCCTGAAGGGTGCCCGTCTCATAGCGGACGAGTGTATGAAAGATGTAATATTTGAGTAAACTCGCTCATGTAATCCTGTATCTATGAAAACTTGTTCATATGCGCTATGCAACGCTTGTTTGAATTTAAAATATTACCTTCTGTTTGGCTGTTTATCAAATGTGAGAGATGGCTAGTCGTCGGCTTCTGCCCCCATGCCACGAGTGCTGGGGTGTTCGGGATAAACCTGAGCACTCTTGTTCCCATTGTTGGGTCCTTCGAGGGAGGTGCTCAGCACAGCGAACAAGGCAATTAGACTATAATGCGTTATCACTCTCACATAGCCATAGAATTCTATAATTTTAAATTTCAGCGAAGCCCCTAGTATTCGGAAGGCCGAATTCGGGGCGCGATACACGCCTTAAGCCGGACAGGGCCAACTCCTCGCTGTAAGCGGCATAAGTCTTTAGGGACTCGAAAACCTCTCGAACAGCGACCAGTCTCTCGCGTTATCATGACAGTCAGTTTTAGCTTTCTCTACTAAGGTGCTTAGCCCAGCTGAACCGGGGCACAATCGCAGTAGTTCTCCCAGTGCTACCTTAGCCGATATAGCGGAACGTAAGGTACCAAAACATGGGAGCCGGGCAAACCCAACTATTGACCAAATACATGATTCGGAGCTGATGCATATAATGCTATAAGTTCGGGCTGCCGCACTTGTGAAAGTGTTCGGACTTCTCACACCATATTGTGGGGTACTTGAGCCCCTGGTGTATTGGCCGTACCAAAGTGTACGGTTGCAAGGTGTCATTAATGAACACACACACACACACACACACACACACACACACACACATATATATATATATATATATATATATATATATATATATATATAAAGGAAGAATGCAATAAAAGCCTTAATGCTATGCATTGTTTCTTCAAAAAGGTGCGTTAAAGCAGAATGATACATGCAGTGTAAAAAGCAAAAAGTAGGACTGTGTCCCTTCCAAGGGCAAGCTGAGGAATAGTATTAAAGCAAATATTTCACTCGTTATTGTAATCCACCTGGGAGTTCCGTGGTGTGACGTAGCTTTCTGCCTCCTTGGTTGCTGCATGATGTGTTCGGCAATCATGCTGCCACACAGGGTTTCCAGAGATTAAGGTCCTGAAAGAGAAAAATAACAAAGCGAGAAGCCCTAGTGCGGTTTAAGCCGCGTATTGGGGCGTGCCGTAGTTGTGCCCCCTCCCCACCTGTGCCCATGGTATTTTTAATGCGTAATTATGTACACGTGGCACGAGTTTCGCCGTTTGGCTTGGGCCGGGGTGGGGGCCGCATTGCTATGCGAGCTCGGAACATGCCAGGCGGTCCTGTTGCCGATTACTCTGGGCGCACTTGAAGGTGTTCGGGTCCTTAAACGCCGAACTAGTGGATTGCCTTAAGAGGCTGCTTTGCGCTTCCGCTGCAAGGGCCGCAGTGTGCTCCTACGTTCGGAGAGAGCGCTCTGTGTTTCCATTAACTGTAATGACCCCCTGAGGTCCTGGCATCTTGAGCTTGAGGTATGCATAATGCAGTACCACATTGAATCTCGAAAATGCGGTTTGCCCGAGCAGTGCATGATAACCACTGCGGAACGGGACTATATCGAAGATTAACTCTTCGCTTCGGAAGTTATCCGGGGATCCGAAGACCACTTCTAGTGTGACTGAGCCTGTGCAATGGGCCTCTACACCAGGTATGACGCCTTTAAAGGTCGTTTTTGTGGGTTTGATCCTTGAGGGGTCTATACCCATTTTGCGCACCGTGTCCTGGTAAAGCAGGTTCAGGCTGCTGCCACCATCCATAAGGACTCGAGTGAGGTGAAATCCGTCAATGATTAGGTCTAGGACCAGTGCGGCGAAGCCGCCATGACGGATACTAGTGGGGTGGTCCCTGCGATCGAAGGTGGTCGGACAGGAGGACCATGGGTTGAACTTTGGGGCGACTGGCTCCAACGCATATACGTCCCTGAGCGCATGTTTCCGCACCCTCTTGGGGATGTGGGTTGCGTATATCATGTTCACCGTTCGCACTTGTGGGGGGAACCTCTTCTGTCCTCCGGTATTCAGCTATCGGGGCTCCTCCTCGTCATCGCTATGTGGCCCCTTATCTTTGTTTTCGGCAATTAACTTGTCGGCCTGCTTGAACTCCCAACAATCCCTATTGGTGTGGTTGGTTGGCTTGTCGGGGGTGCCGTGTATTTGACACGAGCGATCGAGTATACGGTCCAAACTGGACAGGCCCGGAGTGCTTCTTTTGAATGGCTATTTCCGCTGACCGGGTTTAGAGCCTTTGAATCAGGCATTGACTGTCGTATCCTCGGTATTGTCGATGTTAATGCGGCGCTTATGTTTGTTGCGATGTGGCCTGCTACCGCCGTCCTTGTTATCCGAAGTACCATGGTTCTTTGATATGTTGTTACTGCGAGCCAGCCAGCTGTCTTCTCCCGCACAAAAGCGGGTCATGAGTGTCGTGAGGGCTGCCATAGATTTCGGCTTTTCCTGACCAAGGTGCCGGGCTAGCCACTCGTCGCGGATGTTGTGCTTGAAAGCTACTAGAGCCTCTGCATTCGGACAGTCGATGATTTGATTTTTCTTTGTGAGGAACTGTGTCCAGAATTGCATGGCCGATTCCTCTAGCTGCTGAATTATGTGGCTCAAGTCATCGGCATCTGGTGGTCGCACATAAGTGCCTTGAAAGTTGTCGAGGAATGCGGCTTCCAGATCCTCCCAACTACCAATGGACTCTGTTGGCAAGCTATTGAGCCAATGCCGAGCTGGTCCTTTGAGTTTGAGTGGGAGGTATTTAATGGCGTGTAGATCATCACCTCGTGCCATGTGGATATGCAGGAGGAAATCCTCGATCCATACCGCATGATCTGTTGTGCCGTCATATGATTCTATATTTACGGGTTTGAAACCCTTTGGGATTTGATGATCCATTACTTCATCTGTGAAGCATAAGGGGTGTGCGGCACCTCTGTACTGGGCTATATCGCGACGCAGCTCCAATGAGTCTTGCCCGCTGTGTTCGGCCCGGCTGGATTTACTTTTACTATATTCGGCGTGACGTTTATCGTCTCGCATAGTGGCGCGCCCTCATGATCCGTAGATCCATCTTGCATGTTTTGCTTTGTCCTCCAATACGTCTGGCAGGTCTGGCGTATTTCCCCATGCCTGTTTATTTGAATGGCGTCGGGGTGCGGGCTGAGCTTTTGGCTGGAATGCCTCTCTATCGCGGCCACGAGGTGGCCGATCAGCCGCGTCATATGCTTCTTCCTCCAGTCGGGGTAGCAACCTGCATTTTCGGTAACTCTTGGAGGGGCGTTCGAGTTTATATTCCTCGGCCGCGAGGACTTCAGTCCATCTGTCAGTTAGCAGATCTTGATCAGCTTGAAGCTGCTGCTTCTTCTTCTTAAGGCTATTTGTTGTGGCTATAAGCCGGCGCTTGAAGCGCTCTTGTTCGACGGGATCCTCTGGCACGACGAATTCGTCATCGTCGAGGCTTGCCTCGTCTTCGGAGGGAGGCATGTAATTATCATCCTCCTCATCTTCCGCTCTCTCAGGAGGGCTGGCCTCTCCATCCTCCTGCCCTAAATCATGCTGGAGGGGATTATTGCCATCTTCGGCACTATCCGGAGTGCTATTATCTCCTGTGCCGGTATCACCGCTTTTGCTTTGGCGGGACTTAGAGCGGCGCCGCTGACGTCGGTGCTTGGGTTGCTTCTTGGAGGGGTCATCCTCCGCTGTCTTGTCACCATTGCTTTATTTGGGTGTGTCCACCATGTATATATCGTATGATGAGGTGGTTGTCCAGTGCCTTGTGGGCAGTGGTTCCTCTTCGTCTCCCGCATCATCGTCCATACCATCGATGTCTTCGGAGTCGAAGTCGAGCATGTCGGTTAAGTCGTTGACAGTGGCTACTAAGTGGGTGGTGGGTGGGCGTCGAATTTCTTCGTCGTCCGCATCCCAATCCTGCCGGTCATAATCCGGCCAGGACTCTCCTGACAAAGAGAGAGACCTTAGTGAATTCAGTATGTCGCTGAAGGGCGAGTGCCGAGAAATATCTGTGGCAGTGATCTCCATGATCGGCGCCCAATCGGATTCGGTTGGCAGGGGCACGGATGGTTCAGAGATCGGAGGAGAGTCCGGCCATGTGGAGTCATGGGCCTCGCGAAGGATAAGGTTAGTGTTCGGTTCGATCTCCGTTGAGGCTGCTACCTCCGCGGCGGGGTCTAACCACCCTCCCTCGGATGGCGCAGTTGGCTCCGAATTAAAGGTCGGAGCGGCTGCAGGTACGGTCTCCAGGACACTGTTCGGTGGCAGAGCTAAATCATGCCCATCATGACAATGCGTCGCACTCGGCAGGGGCTCGAATCCATCGGAGATCAAGTCTCCGCGGATATCGGCCTTGTAGTTTAGGCTTCCAAACCTGACCTGATGGCCAGGGGCGTAGCTTTCAATCTGCTCCAGATGGCCAAGCGAATTGGCCCGCAGTGCAAAGCCGCCGAATACAAAAATCCGTCCGGGGAGAAAAGTCTCACCCTGGACTGCATCGCTAACATTGATCGAAGGAGCCATCAAGCCTGATGATGACGACACAAAGGAACTCTCAATGAAAGCACCAATGAAGGTGTCAAAACCGACGAATCTTGGGTAGGGGGTCCCAAACTGTGTGTCTAAGGCGGATGGTAACAGGAGGCAGGGAACACGATGTTTTACCCAGGTTCGGGCCCTCTTGATGGAGGTAAAACCCTACGTCCTGCTTGATTTATTCTTGATGATATGAGTATTACAAGAGTTGATCTACCACGAGATCGGAGAGGCTAAACCCTAGAAGCTAGCCTATGGTATGATTGTATGTTGTCCTATGGACTGAAACCCTCCGGTTTATATAGACCCCGGAGAGGGTTAGGGTTACACAAGGTCGGTTACAAAGGAGGAGATATACACATCCGTATTGCCTAGCTTGCCTTCCAGGCCAAGTAGAGTCCCATCCGGACATGAGACGAAGTCTTCAATTTAGTATCTTCATAGTCCAATAGTCCGGCTGTCCGGAGACCCCCTAATCCAGGACTCCCTCAGGGCCTGTTCCGGAGCTCTGCCGAAGGGGGCATCGATCACGGAGGGCTTCTACATCAACACCATAGCCTCTCCGATGAAGTGTGAGTAGTTTACTTCAGACCTACGGGTCCATAGTTAGTAGCTAGATGGCTTCTTCTCTCTTTTTGGATCTCAATACAATGTTCTCCCCTCTCTTGTGGAGATCTATTCGATGTAACCTTCTTTTTGCGGTGTGTTTGTTGAGACCGATGAATTGTGGGTTTATGATCAAGTCTATCTATGAATAATATTTGAATCTTCTCTGAATTCTTTTATGTATGATTGGTTATCTTTGCAAGTCTCTTCGAATTATCAGTTTGGTTTGGCCTACTAGATTGATCTTTCTTGCAATGGGAGAAGTGCTTAGCTTTGGGTTCAATCTTGCGGTGTCCTTTCCCGGTGACAGTAAGGTCAGCAAGGCATGTATTGTACTGTTGCCATCGAGGATAACAAGATGGGGTTTTCTTCATATTGCATGAGTCTATCCCTCTACATCATGTCATCTTGCTTAAGGCGTTACTCTGTTTTAACTTAATACTCTAGATGCATGCTGGATAGCGGTCGATGAGTGGAGTAATAGTAGTAGATGCAGGCAGGAGTCGGTCTACTTGTCTCGGACGTGATGCCTATATACATGATCATACCTAGATATTCTTATAACTATGCTCAATTTTGTCAATTGTTCAACAGTAATTTGTTCACCCACCATAGAATACTTATGCTCTCGAGAGAAGCCACTAGTGAAACCTATGGCCCCCGGGTCTATCTTTTATCATATCAATCTGCTACTACTTAGTTATTTACTTTGCTATTTATTTTGTCTTTATTTTACTTTGCATCTTTATCATAAAAATACCAAAAATATTATCTTACCATATCTATCAGATCTTACTCTCGTAAGTGGCCCTATAGGGATTGACAACCCCTATTTGTGTTGGCTGCGAGGATTTATTTGTTTTGTGCAGGTACGAGGGACTTGCGTGTAGCCTCCTACTGGATTGATACCTTGGTTCTCAAAAACTGAGGGAAATACTTATGCTACTTTGCTGCATCATCCCTTCCTCTTCGGGGAAAACCAACGCAGTGCTAAAAGAGGTAGCAAGACACGCCCCTCCTGCCCGTGTTGACCGAGGCCGCGCTAGGCCATATCCCACCAGCGCCCGCCACATGCATGGGCCGCCTTGCCTCCCCAAGGCCCAGCACCCCGCAGGCCTGATCCACCGCGCCCTCCCACGGGCCGCCTTCCGGTCTGGGCCGAGCCCATGGGTGAGCAGCCCCCAGGCACCCCACCCTCTGCACTGTTCGGCCCTGTTCCAGATTCGGCCCACATATGTTTTTTTACAGATCTGCGATTTATCTATTTATCGAGAGAAACCCAGTTTTACAGAATAACCCTTGCATTTTCATGCATATAATAACTCATCATCCGTGCATCGGATTAAAATGATTTATATATGAATTATGACTAGAATTTCGTCTAGTTTCATAATATTCCAATTTCAGGAATGTTTGAAATGTTTAAACTTGTTGTTTGATTTGTTTTGCTATATTACCATGCTAAACTGCTTTAATTCATAACTATTCAACCGTAGCTCCAAATTTAATAAACTTTATATGTAAATGGGGTAGAAAAATGCATATATTATTATGGTGGCATTACTTTGCATGTTTAATAACTCTAAAATTGTGTTTATGGCAGAACAGTACCAAATTCAAATATTACATGTGGGGATTTACCGGAATGGTTGTTTCTTGTTTCCGACCTCATTTAAATTTGACTAGATAGCTAGTTTCCTTATGCTTCACCTCATGCCATGCTAACCAACATTTAATATTATTGAGTACATAAACGAGATCGAACTAAATAACTTATCGTGGTGTTTCGTCAATATGCAACTCGTTGCATATTGAGCTCCACTTACCTTGTAGCTTTGCTTATGCACTTTGCCATGCCATGCCTCATTAAACCGGACATGCATCATACTTGGTTGTGCATCATGTCATGATTATGTGATGGTTTTTTACTATGTTGTTTGCTTCTTTCCGGTGTTGCTTCTTCGGGTTAGTTCCGATAACGTCGCGTTTGTGAGGATTCATTCGACTACGTCCGTTTGTATTCTTCATGGACTCGTTCTTCTTCCTTGCGGAATCTCAGGCAAGATGACCATACCCTCAAAATCACTTCTATCTTTGCTTGCTATTCGATCGCTCTATTGGTATGCCGCGCTACCTACCACTTGCTATATCATGCCTCCCATATTGCCATGTCAAGCCTCTAACCCACCTTTTCCTAGCAAACCGTTGTTTGGCTATGTTACCGCTTTTGCTCAGCCCCTCTTTTAGCGTTGCTAGTTGCAGGTGAAGATGAAGTTTGTTCCATGTTGGAACATGGTTATGTTGGGATATCACAATATCTCTTATTTTAATTAATGCATCTATATACATGGTAAAGGCTGGAAGGCTCGGCCTTATGCCTGGTGTTTTGTTCCACTCTTGCCGTCCTAGTTTCCGTCATACCGGTGTTATGTTCCTTGATTTTGCGTTTGTTACGCGGTTGGGTGTTATGGGAACCCCTTGACAGTTCGCTTTAAATAAAACTCCTCTAGCAAGGCCCAACCTTGGTTTTACATTTGCCTCACCTAGCCTTTTTCCTTTGGGTTTCCGGAGCCCGAGGGTCATCTTTATTTTAACCCCCCCGGGCCAGTGCTTCTCTAAGTGTTGGTCCAACCTGAGCGATGTCCGGCGCCCCCTGGGCAACTAGGGTCTATGCCAACCCGACGTTTGGCTCATCTGGTGTGCCCTGAGAACGAGATATGTGCAGCTCCTATCGGGATTTGTCGGCACATCCGGGCAGCTTTGCTGGTCTTGTTTTACCATTGTTGAAATGTCTTGTAACCGGGATTCCGAGTCTGATCGGGTCTTCCTGGGAGAAGGAATATCCTCCGTTGACCGTGAGAGCTTGTGATGGGCTAAGTTGGGACACCCCTGCAGGGTTTGAACTTTCGAAAGCCGTGCCCGCGGTTATGGGTAGATGGGAATTTGTTAATGTCCGGTTGTAGAGAACTTGAAACTTAACTTAATTAAAATGAATCAACCGCATGTGTAACCGTGATGGTCTCTTTCCGGCGGAGTCCGGGAAGTGAACACGGTTCTTGTGTTATGCTTGAACGTAGTAGTTTCAGGATCACTTCTTGATCACTTCTAGTTCACGACCGTGCATTGCTTCTCTTCTCGCTCTTATTTGCGTATGTTAGCCACCATATATGTTAGTGCTTGCTGCAGCTCCACCTCACTACCCCTTTCCTACCCATAAGCTTAAATAGTCTTGATCTCGCGGGTGTGAGATTGCTGAGTCCTTGTGACTCACAGATACTTCCAAATAGTTGCAGGTGCCGATGATACCAGTGCAGGTGACGCAACTGAGCTCAAGTGGGAGCTCGATGAAGATCGTGTTTGTTGTGTTGTCTCGTTTCCTTTCGATCAGTAGTGGAGCCCAGTTGGGATGATCGGGGATCTAGCATTTGGGGTTGTCTTCTTTTACTTTGGTTCCGTAGTCGGACCTTGATTGTATTCCGGATGATGTATGTATAATTTGTATTTGTGTGAAGTGGCAATTGTAAGCCAACTCCTTATCCCATTCTTATTCAGTACATGGGATTGTGTGAAGATTACCCCTCTTGCGACAAACCTACCATGCGGCTATGCCTTTAAGTCGTGCCCCGACACGTGGGAGATATAGCCGCACTGTGGGTGTTACACTTTCCCCCGTGTTCGGGTGGGACTCTCCTACGCGTGGATAGCAAGATTGGTGTCTGGATATGTGACACGTCTCCAACGTATCTATAAATTTTGATCGTTCCATGCTATTATATTATCTATTTTGGATGTTTAGTGGGCTTTAATATGCTCTTTTATATTATTTTTGGGACTAACCTATTAACCGGAGGCCCAGTGCCAGTTTCTGTTTTTTTGCCTATTTCAGTGTTTTGCAGAAAAGGAATACCAAATGGAATGAAACCGTTGTGATGATCTTTCTTGGACCAAAAGTAAACCAGGAGACTTGGAGTGGAAGTCTGGAACTCCATGAGGCAGCCATGAGATAGGAGGGCGCGTCCAGGGGGTAGGCGCGCCCCCACCCTCGTGGGCCCCACGGAGCTCCACGGACGTACTTCTTTCGCCTATATATACTCGTATACCCTAAAAACATCAGGGGGAGCCATGAAACCACTTTTCCACTGCCACAACCTTCTGTACCCGTGAGATCCCATCTTGGGGCCTTTTCCGGCGATCTGCTGGAGGTGGAATCGATCACGGAGGGCTGCTACATCAACGCCATAGCCTCTCCGATGAAGCGTGAGTAGTTTACCACAGACCTTCGGGTCCATAGTTATCAGCTAGATGGCTTCTTCTCTCTCTTTGATCTTCAATACAAAGTTCTCCTCGATGTTCTTGGAGATCTATTCGATGTAATACTCTTTTGCGGTGTGTTTTTCGAGATCCGATGAATTGTGGGTTTATGAACTTGATTATCTATGAATATTATTTGGTTCTTCTCTGAATTATTATATGCATGATTTGATATCTTTGCAAGTCTCTTCTAATTATCGGTTTAGTTTGGCCTACTAGATTGATCTTTCTTGCAATGGGAGAAGTGCTTAGCTTTGGGTTCAATCTTGTGGTGTCCTTTCTCAGTGAGAGTAGGGGTAGCAAGGAACGTATTGTATTGTTGCCATCAAGGATAAAAAGATGGGGTTTATATCATATTGCTTGAGTTTATCCCTCTACATCATGTCATCTTTCTTAAAGCGTTACTATGTTCTTATGAACTTAATACTCTAGATGCATGCTGGATAGCGGTCAATGTGTGGAGTAATAGTAGTAGATGCAGAATCATTTCGATCTACTTGACATGGACGTGATGCCTATATTCATGATCATTGCCTTAGATATCTTCATAGCTACGCACTTTTCTATCAATTGCTCGGCAGTAATTTGTTCACTCACCATAATACATGCTATCATGAGAGAAGCCCCTAGTGAAACCTATGGCCCCCGGGTCTCTTTCTCATTATGTTGCATCTCTTTTATTATCGTATCTTGTTTACTATTTTGCAATCTTCACTTACAACAAAATACCAATAAGATATATCTTACTATCTCTATCAGATCTCATTTTTGCAAGTGACCATGAAGGGATTGACAACCCCTTTATCGTGTTGGTTGTGAGGTTCTTGATTGTTTGTGCAGGTACTAGGTGACTTCTGTGTTGTCTCCTACTGGATTGATACATTGGTTCTCAAAAACCGAGGGAAATACTTACGCTACTTTGCTGCATCACCCTTTCCTCTTCAAGGGAAAACCAACGCATGCTCAAGAGGTAGCAATATGTAATTTCCTTCTTACACGAACCGACTCTGTGCAATCCTAGGCCCCTCCGGTGTGTATATAAACCGGAGGGTTTAGTCCGTAGAGGCCATCAGAATTCATATAGGCTAGACATCTAGGGTTTAGCCATTGCGACTCGAGGTAGATCAACTCTTGTAACCCCTATACTCATCAAATACAATCCAGCAGGACGTAGGGTTTTACCTCCATTAGGAGGGCCTGGACCTGGGTAAAACATCGTGTTCCCTGTGTCCCTTGTTACCTTCGATCCTCAGACGCACAGTTCGGGACCCCCTACCCGAGATCGGCCGGTTTTGACACCGACACCCGTCACCCTTACCCATACGTTCTAATGGGTATAAATTTTTTCCATACCCGCCACCTGACAGTGTAAATTGGTACCTGTGAGTAAAAGTACCCATGTTTGCAACACATCAACTTGAGCAGTGCATAGTCATAAGCAAAAAATTTAATCATAATTTATATAGAACAACACATCATAACTTAAACATGAACATGCTACTCCTGTGGGAGTTGTTGGATTTCCTCAAGGAGAAAGGGTGATGTAACACAGCAGCATAAATGTTTTCCTCAGTTAAGAACCAAGGTTTAATCGAACCAGTAGGAGTCTACAAGCTACCAAGATAAACAACATATGCGCACAAACAAAATACCCAACTTGCCAAGGGGTTTGTCAATCCCCTTGTCTTCCTAGTTGCAAGGTTAAAAGCAAATAATGATATGGAAAACAGTGATAATAGTAAAAGAGCAAATAGAGCAACGCTAGTATTAATAGAGAATGGACCCGAGGGCCATACGTTCACTAGTGACTTCTCTCTCAAAAGCAGGTAGTGGCATGGTAAGAAATTATTGTTGGAGAATTGACAGATAACAACACTCATAACTATGATTATTCATGGCATAATCTTGTATAGGCATCACATCCGTGACAAGTAGACCATAATCCAACTGCATCTACTACTATTAGTCCACTCTGAATCCGCTATCCAGCATTCCATCTCAAGGCGTTAAGTTTAATGAAAACATAGTAACGCAATAAGCAAGATGACATGATGTAGATAGAACGAAACCTAGCAATAAGATCAATCCTAGTTGTTTTATCCTTAGTGGCAACACCACATCATGTTCTCCCCATTCTGTCAGTAGGATTAGATCACCATGAGGTTGAACCCACTACTATCCACCACTCCTCTGAAGAATTACCCATCTATCTTGGCCAGAGAAGACAAATAACTCAGAAGCATACATAGATACTCAATCATACATAAATGAAACTTCAAAATATCCATTTATATTCAATGAACAATCTGAATACAAATCCAGAAATCATTAGATCGCAATAAACACACCACAAGAATTATATCAGATTGATGTCGGATAAGATCATGGTATTGATGGCTTGAGAATTAACGATGTTTTTCATAGTGATTTCTATTTGGTTTCATTAGGTTTTCGTTATTCTTTGGATATTTCTAATGCTAGTCCAACAAAAGAAAGGAAAATCTACTTTGACCTTTGGATGGCAGGAAATAACACATTTGGAAGGAAACCAGAGGAGATTGCTACAAATCAAGCCAATTGGAACAACTTTCCTAAAGAGAAGATTGTCAATAGGCGCACCAGAGTGAAATACGGTGTTTCATGCGGCCGCATGCACTCATTTGAGCGGTCGTTTGGAGTGCCCACCACTCCCCCTCGTCTATAGAAGTCACTTTCGTGAAGGGACCACAAGGAGAAGAGAACCCTAGCCACCGCCACACCATCCAGAATAGGAGAGGAGAAGATTGTAGTGGTTTTTGGTCCTTTCATCTCCATATTCATCATCATCTCTTTCACTATTATAAGAGGGATTGGAACTTGTAATATCTACTCCATCTCATTTGAGATCAAGATTATTTGAGTACCATTTCATCTCATTGTGGATCCCCTCAATATTATTAATATGGTTTCCGTGTCTTTTCTCTCTATTGTGCTTGATCCCCCTCTTATGATGTGTGAGTAATTCCCCTGGGTGTGGGATATGTAGGTAAGTGGTAAGATTGTATGTGCACATTCTATATGTCGTCATTTGAATTCATAGTAGTGTGACGTATTTAGTATGTTGTTGTACTGTGGTGAACCCTATGCGTGTTGTCCAAGTTAAGGGCCCATGCAAGATGATCTCAAGACCTACACAGGTAACACATATTGTTTAGAAACTCTGTGACCTCGAACATGACAGGTGGATATATCTATGAGAACCGAAGACAATATGAGATAACAGTGATTCATTGAAGTTAATGCTTGGTTCCGGTCTTATGACATTAATTATGGAAACGATCACTCTATGACATTAATTATGTAACCCCTAGGGGAAGAGTTTCATAACTCTAGGGAGAACCGCCTATAGAAAGTTTAGATCAAATACTTTGAGTACAATACAAGGTAACTGGTATTACCATCGCACTGGCACAATCCATATATTCTTACCATTAACTGAAATCTCTCCGCACCTATTCTTAATTGCAGGAAACACCACTTAGATTTCAAGCTCTTGTTATTTACTTTTATTAGTCTTCTAGTAGACACTTTTAAATCCTCATTTTCACTAGCCTATTTGGTTTATCGTTTGTCCAGGACAGTAACAGTGTTTGCAGAAGCTCTAGCAGTACTTCACACAAGAGTTGTGAGACCTTGTGTGATAAAAATCCCTCCATAAATACTCTCCTCCTCTCTTTGTTGTGACAATTACTCATTGGGATACTTCTGCAAAAGTGCTACACTACCCTGTTTGGTCTTCAGGTACCAGGTATTGAAGATCCAAAAGATAGAGAGAAGAGAAGCCATCTAGCTACTACTATGGACCGTAGGTCCTAAAGAAAGTACTCACACATCATCATGGAGGCAACAAGGTTGATGAAGAGGCCTCCCATGGTGGGTTCCCCCCACCGGCAGCCGGCATTGGAACAGGCTCCAGCTGGGATCACTTTGGAACAGAGGCTTGCGGGTGCGATAAAATTCTCTCGCCTTTCTGTGTGAGGGTTTCGGGAATTATGGGATTTATAGGCAGAGGAATTTGGTCAAACGAAGCTGCAAGGGCCCTACAAGTATGGATGGCGCGACCAAGGGGTAGGCGGCACCCCTGGGCTTGTGGAACATGTGTGCATCTTCTGGCCTTCTCCTGAAGCTTCTAGGGTCTCTTATTGTCCATACAAAAATTGTCATAAATTTTCATTGCGTTTGGATCTTCCTAGATATGTATTTTCTATGAAACCAAAAACATGCAAAAAATAGGAACTGTCATTGGGCACTAATTTAATAAGTTAGTCCATAAAAATAATATAAAAAGCATACAAAAGTGATAATATATTTGCAGTTAAACATCAAAAAATATAGATATGTTTGAGACGTATGAGAACACAATCTTACAAACAACATCACTTACTCATAAATAGCAAACCATCAGAACAACAACGCATAGTCATAAACAATAATGTATAGTCATATTTTTCAAGTTCACAAACTCACAACAAAGTATAGAGGTGAATAATAATAGGGTTAGGTACATAGGTAAATAATATGGGAGGCTCACTTCCCATATTTTATATGGCAAAATTCCTTTTGCCTCAGGATATATGTCATCGAGCTCAAGGCGAGTACTTGTCACCCTTGTTGGTAGCTCACTGTCCCTTCTCAAAGCCATGGTATAGATTCCTGAAAATGGGCTAACACCTAACACAAGTCGCATGACCATGGTCTCTAAATTTGACCACTCAAGACGACCTAGAGAATACCTCACTGAATTGGAGGGGCAAATGTCATCTTAGCCAACCATGTCTGGCGCAAGTTTCATGACTCATCGAAGGTGCCTTTATAAGTTACAAGTTACATGCAACGTTTGATAGACCCTAAGTGAGTCGGTCCTCATCTCGAGAACATACAAGGACCTCAAGTCAAGGACATGTCATATGCATTATACTCCCTCCATCCGGAATTAACTATCGCTGAAATGAGTGAATCTACACACTAAAACGCGTCTAAATACACTCATTTTAGTGATACTTAATTCCAGGCGCATGTAGTACTTGAGACTAATAGATGACAATATCTCGCTACATCTCAAAATGGGTTTGTCCTACTCGGTGATCCCATCCGTCCCTACTATCAAGTTAGCATTTCCATGCCCATAACTTGCGAAACATAGTCATTAATCAAAGCATATACTAGTCCAAGGATATGTGTCTGCGCAACCTTATCAACTAGAGACAATTAGATTCATCATCATACAATATATAGTCTCAGAAGAAAGTCACATGCTTATTGATATGTATTAGTGATGATGTTCGATGAAAACATAAACAACTCATAAATACATAGGAAATAACATCATACCATGTCGCCTCTAGGGCATATTTCAAAGAGTTAGGCTATATACCTAGCAATCAACACGCCGCAAACTCGGACCACTGTGCCAACCTCATCGCTCTGCGAACTCACACCTTGTCGTGCTAGCCTTGTTGCTCTTGTTGGGAAACGTAGTAGCAAACAAAAAAATCATCCTATGATCACGATCCAGGAACACTATGAAGATGTATTAGAGGTTTAGATCGGATCGTTACTGACCCTCCCTTTTTGATGTCTTGAATCCGCATCAGTATTTTCCCCAAAGAGTAAGGGATGATGCAGCACAGCTAAGGTAGGTAGATCCCTCTGTTATGAAACCAAGGTTATCAAACTAGGAGGAGAACCAAGCAACACTATGTAAATAGTACCTGCACACAAAGAACAAATACTTGCAACCTGAAGCAAAAGAGGGGTTGTCAATCCCTCTCGGGTAAAAGATTGGTAAAGTGATAGATTGGTAGATGCAAATAAAATGAAGGAAAATAAAATCCAGTGAGGTATTTTAGGGTTTTTGGTAATATAGATCTTAAAATAAAAGATGAAAATAAATAAAATGGAAAATAGCAATATAGATCTGAAAATATATGATGAGAAAATAGACCCGGGGGTCGTAGATTTCACTTGTGGCTTCTCTTGAGAAAATAGCATACGGTGGGTAAACAAATTACTATTGGGCAATTTCTAGAGCCTCAAATAATTATGACAATATCCAGGCAATGATCATTATATAGGCATCATGTCCAAGATTAGTATACCGATTCCTGCCTGCATCTACTACTACTACTACTCCACACATAGACCTCTATCCAGCATGCATCTAGTGTATTAAGTTCATGGAGAAACGGACTAATGCAATAAGAATGATGACATGATGTAGACAAGATCTATTCATGTAGGCATAGACCCCATCTTGTTATCCTTAATAGCAATGATTAGTACGTGTCTTGGTGCCCCTTCTGTCACTGGGAAAGAACACTGCACGACCGAACCCATCACAAAGCACCTCTTCCCATGGCAAGAACAATCGATCTAGCCGGCCTAACTAAACCAAAGATTCAAACAAGAAATACGAGGCTACAAGTAATCATGCATATAAGAGATCAAAGAGACTCAAATAACTTTCATGGATAGAATAGATCTGATCATAAACTCAAAGTTCATCGGATCCCAACAAACACACCGCAAAAAGAGTTACATCAAATAGATCTCCAAGAGACCATTGTATTGAGAATCAAAAAGAGAGAAGAAGCCATCTAGCTACTGCCTACGGACCCGTAGGTCTACAATGAACTACTCACACATTATCAGAGAGGCGCCAATGAGGATGATGAACCCCTCCGTGTTGGTGTCTAGATTGGATCTGGTGGTTCTGGAACTTGCGATGGCAGGAATTGTGTTTCATCGACTCCCCTAGGGTTTTGGGATTTTCAGGGTATTTATAGAGCAAAGAGGCGGTGCCGAAGGCGGTCGAGGTGGGCACAACCCACCAGGGCGAGCCTGGGCCCCCAGGCGCGCCCAGGTGGGATGTGCTCCCCTCGGAGCCCCCTCTGGTAATGTCGTGGACTTAACACGACATATGTCCTAGTTAAAGGACTTAGGTGTGGAGCCATCGCACTAGGTTAGCTTAAATGGGTTGAATGGGACAAAGGACACAAGGAGTTTACCCAGGTTCGGCCCCTCTCGTCGAGGTAAAAGCCTACGTCCCGCTTCTAGTTGTATTGGTCGAGTTTCGATTACAAGGGAGCGAATATGCTTGACCTAGTTCTCGATTGATTGTCTTTTGAGTTAACCCACTGCCGGGTCACCCCTTTATATACAGATTGATGCCCGATGGCTTATATTGTCCAGGCTTGCTCACACAAACGTGGCCGGCTCAGTTTCTAACTAAGAGTGTCTTACAAAACAAGTTATCATTTGGCGGTTTACACCTTCGGGCCTTAAGTCTCCTTCGGGTCTAGGGCCCTCGAACGTCTTGGGCTTTCTCACCTTAAGCCGCCAACAGTGTGACCCGAACCTTCCTGGGCGGGTCATTCCTCGGAGTTATATCCCCAATATTAGGCCCCAGGTTGATTTGAACTCTGTTCATATCAATCTCCACCACTTGACTTAGCAGAATCTTCCATCATCAATTCCTTATCAACTCGCTATAACCCGCCATGACATCACATAGCAGAACCATGGTAACCCACCATGACATCATGCACATTAATTCCGCACAAGGCCGAGGATACCTCAACGAATCTTTATCGTAATGGACCTCCCGAAAATCGAGGCGCCCGCTTTGCCAGCATAATCATTTTTGCCTCCTCGATTTTCGTGCATGCCGTCTCATCACCTCCTTATAAATAGGGACAGGGGTCCTCCTTTTTACTCTTTACCCCTGCCTCCTCTTCTTCGTCTCCTTCCTCACGGCGCCACCGTAACCCGAGCTCCGCCGCCGCCATCTTCCTCTTGCGACGTTAGCTCCGACCGCTGCATCAACATGAACGGACCAGAGAAACGCGGCGCACCTCCGCTGTTCATCAGCGTTAGTAAGTACGCACCTCTCCTCATAGCAGATCTGCATTAGGGTTTTAGCCATCCATTGGTGTTCTTCACCGTTCTTCATATTTTCCCTTTAGAACGCGTAGTTTGATCTGAAAATGACACTAAGGTCATGTGGTAGCAGTTTTAGCATCTCCTTCCAATCGCAGAGGTACCCTTTCTGTACACAAGATCCCATCTGAGTACGCGAGTTCTTCCGCTGCCATACCCTTAGGTTTAAGATTTATTTTTATTTTATGAACTGCTATAGATCCAAAATCATAGAACTGGTCCGCGGAACCTGTTTGTTTAGCATACTTGTGAACTGCAGCCGTGCGGGCGGCTTATATGTTATGTCATAACCCGCCAAACACCATTAAGCCCGCTTTAAAATGCCACTATATGTTCAGAATCTGTAAAACCCAACATTGTCTTCTAGTTTAGTCAGGCCAACCTTTATAGCACATATTCTCTGTGTACGAATTGGCCTTGCATAATGCTCTTGCTTTCTGATCACTGGACGGTTTAATATCATAAACTTAAACCGACAATATTTCCCTTTCTAGGATTTTCATCAACAAAAATGACCAAAACCGTCACCTGATGCAACTGGGTTGTCTCCATTGTTATGGAGCCATCTCTCAAGGAATATGTTCAAGTAGGTGTCTTAGCCGCCAAAGATGTTATTCACTGGAGAGCTCTGGGGAACGAAGCTCCTGCCCCAAAGGAAGGCGAGGTCATAGTCTTTGCTGATCATATGCTCAGGGGCTTTTCCCCACCTGACTCAAAAAATTTCCATGACGTGTTGCATTGCTTTCAACTCCATCCTCAAGACATCGGACCCAACTTTGTTTCCAATATCTACAACTTCCAAGTTTTTTGCGAAGTATATCTCCAAGAAGAGCCCACTGTAGACTTGTTTAGAGAATTTTATTACTTGAACCGCCAAACTGAGTTCACAGATGGCCCCAGCTTAGAACTTGGTGGAATTTCTATTTAGAGATGGAAAGAAGCCATCTTCCCTCCAGCCGCACTTCCCGGCCATCCAAAGGACTGGAACTAAACTTGGTTTTACTGCCAAGATACATCTCCGACTGATGAAAATCCTCTACCGGGTTTCCATGAAAGCCGGCTTAGTTCAAGACATCCCCTCCCAGACCCGATTAGCACTGAAGAACGGGCCAAATATATGCCCATCTTTTCAGAAACAAGGGCCTTAATGGCCAACGGGTTAACCGAAGTTGATTTAGTCCGGTGCTGGGTGGCTTGGAGAATTTTACCCTTGAGCTGCCGCCCTGGGTTAATCTGCGAATATACCGGCGGTGCCATAGATCCACAGCGTGACAGCCAAGTGCAACTGGACGATGATGCGATCAACAGGATGACAAAAACACTGCTTAATGAGAGCTTGGTAACTTGTAGTAACAAGCCTCCAGTTCTAAGTATTTTCTAGCAATTTATACATACTCATTATCTCTCAATCTATCTTGTCATTATTACTTGATCTTTGCAGACTGACTCCCGCTTTTGGAACAAAAAACTCCAAGATAAGCTGGCCAAGAAGGTCAAGACAAAGACCAAGGCTCCCAAGAAGCCTGTTAAGAAGAAGGCAGATGCAACTGATCCGTTTACTCTGGAGAATGAGTCGGAGGTAGAACTTGATTCCCGTGGCTCCTTCTTTGTTCATC
This sequence comes from Triticum aestivum, assembly GCF_018294505.1. Taxonomy (NCBI): domain Eukaryota; kingdom Viridiplantae; phylum Streptophyta; class Magnoliopsida; order Poales; family Poaceae; genus Triticum; species Triticum aestivum. Next base: position 576,480,462 of record NC_057800.1, read on the forward strand.
TTATTGACACTGATTGCTATCAGGATGACGCGGAGGCCAGCCACGCAGATGGTGAAGAGGTAACTATCCTTTCCTCCGACTCAGAACCTCTGCCAAGACAGAAGTAATACTCATATTCATCAAGATCAATCAAGTAGGACTTAGGGTATTACCTCCATATAGAGGGCCTGAACCTGGGTAAACATCGTGTCCCCTGTCTCCTATTACCATCGACCTTAGACGCACAGTTCGGGACCCCCTACCCGAGATCTGCCGGTTTTGACACCGACACTAGGCTTTCCCCTCTATTCTGGCATTCTGCAGTTCAGTCCATAGATACAACCCTTCCATTTGATACCAATGCATACTTTGTATAGATCTGATGTTTGTGAGTACTTTGGATGAGTACGATCGTTAGCTTTGCTACCCCCTTTCCCCCTTCTTTCTTCTTTCTGGTTGTCGCAACCAGATGGTGGATCCCAGGAGCCAGATGCCACCGCCAACGTCCACTACTACCCGATGGTGCCTGCTACTATGTGGAGACCGCTGATGACCAGGAGTAGTTAGGAGGTCCTAGGAAGGAGGCCTTGCCTCTTCGACCGTGTTGCTTTTGTGCTAGCCTTCTTAAGGCATCTTGTTTAACTTATGTATGTACTCAGATATTGTTGCTTCTGCTGATTCTTGTGTATCGAGCTATGTATTCGTGCCCTCAAGGCCCCTGGCTTGTAATAAAAAGTTTTTATTATTTTAATTTGTGTCTAGTGTTGTGTTGTGATATCTTCCCATGAGTCCCTGATCTTGGTCGTACATATTTGCGTGTATGATTGAATCGGGGGCGTCACACTTGACAAAGTTTAGAAGAAGTTGAAAATGGACCAGTCAAAGAAAGGGTTCTTGCATGTGTTGCAAGGTGTGAAATTGAGTCAGACTCACAGTTCGACCACCATAGAAGATCGAGAGAGAATGAAAGTCATTCCCTATGTGGTCAGTTCTGCTCCTTTGGGAGATATCATCCAGAACCGGAAGCAACTGGCCGGATTGCAAAGTGGGCTATAGAGCTGGGGCCGTACGGTTTGAAATATGTGCCTCGGGCAGCGGTTAAGTCTCAAGCACTTGTTGATTTCATCAATGATTGGACGGAAATGCAAGCACCTGAAGAAAAGCCGGATCATACGTATTGGACCATCCATTTTGACGGATCCAGGCAGTTGGAAGGCTCGAGGGCTGGAGTCGTATTAACTTCCCCACGAGGTGATAAGTTTTGTTATGTTCTCCGTTTAATGTTCCCTTGTACTAACAATGCAGCTGAGTATGAAGCCTTGTGTAACGCCCCGGACACACCCGCCGGTGGTCGTTACTCCTGGCGGGATCTAGACTGGCCTCATAGATCAATACTAGTCTTTTCTGCGCACTTTGTCCTCACTCATGCGCACCCGGGAGCAACTTCCCGATCAGTCACCCATCCTGACACTACTCCAAGCTGAGCACGCTTAACTTTGGAGTTCTGTCCAAATGGGCTCCCGGAAAAGAAGGAATTCCTTATTGATATGAGTAGTCTATCATCCCTAATAAGCCAGGCCATCACACCTTGCTCCATGGTCTTCGGATGGCTAAATGGGTGAATCTAAGTCGAGTTAAGTGCTTGTGTCATTCGGACCTTGTGGCTCAGTAAGTGTCTGGCACTTGGGACTCCAAGGACCCACTCATGGAAGCATATCGTCGTGAGGTGGATATTGTTGCAGGTTATTTCAGAGGCTATCAGGTGGACCATGTGGACCGGCGGAAAAATGAAGCGGCGGACGCTTTAAGCCGGCTGGGCTCTCAGCGCAAACCGGTCCCACCCAATGTTTTTCTGGATGTGTTGCACAACCCGTCGATGAAGATCCCTGGTGAAGAGGATTTGGCCATTCCTGATCCGGAGGCTCAATTGGTGGCAGTTCTTCATGTTATTCCGGATTGGACGCTTCCTTACCTGGCGTACAAGAATCGGGGCGAGTTGCCAGAAGATGAGATTCTGGCCCGGCAGATAATCCGGCGATCCAAGTCCATGGCTGTCATCAACGATGAGTTGCATCATTGCAGTGTATCAGGAGCTTTTCAATGTTGCGTGTCTCCTGAAGAAGGCCGTGAAATTTTGCGTGAGATCCACGAAGGAGATTGTGGTCACCACGCCGGTTCAAAGTCTTTGGTGGCTAAAGTGTTTCGCCATGGTTTCTATTGGTTAACTGCTCATGCTGATGCGAAGGATCTGGTCAGACGATGTGATGGTTGCCAAAGATTTTCAAGACGTGCTCATGTACCGGCTCAAGAATTGAGGATGATTCCAATTACTTGGCCGTTTGCGACTTGGGGGCTGGATATGGTTGGGCCTTTCAAAAGGTCCAAAGATAAGAAGACCCACCTCCTGGTGGCGTTGGACAAGTTTACAAAGTGGGTGGAGGCAGAACCTGTTAGCAAGTGTGATGCAGCCACGATGGTTCAGTTCATCAAAAAGGTGATTTTCCGGTTTGGCTTTCCGCACAGTATTATCACAGATAACGGTACCAATTTGTCCAAAGGTGCTATGAAGGAATTCTGCGAACGGGAGCACATCCGGCTCGACGTTTCATCAGTGGCACATCCACAGTCCAATGGTCAAGAAGAAAGAGCTAATCAAGAGATCTTCAGAGGCATCAAGCCCCGGCTCATGGTTCCTTTGCAGAGAACGCCGGGTTGTTGGGTAGAAGAATTACCATCTATGTTATGGAGCTCAATACAACACCCAACAGATCAACAGGATACACACCGTTCTTCATGGTTTATGGAGCGGAGGCGGTTCTCCCCAGTGACATCCGTCATGATTCACCTCGTGTCACGGCTTATATTGAAGCAGACAACGAAACAGCACGGCAAGATGCTTTGGACCGGTTGAATGAAGAGCGTGATATCGCAGCAGCCCGATCAGCGATTTACCAGCAGGATCTTCGTCGTTATCATAGTCGCCGAGTCAGAACCAGAACCTTTCAGGAAGGAGATTTGGTGCTTCGACTCATCCAAGATCAGACTGATATGCATAAGCTATCCCCACCTTGGGAGGGGACTTTCATGGTCAGCAAGAATCTGCACAACGGGTCGTACTATCTGATTGATATTCGAGAGCATAAGGACTCACGTACATCAGAGGAGGAGACTAACAGGCCGTGGAATATAGCTCATCTTCGGCCTTACTATACCTGAGCCATTGGCTATACTTATGTATATATTACGACAATGTATATATTTTAATAAACCGGAACCTCAGCTAAAACGGGGTATCTGTTCTTTTACATCATGTGAGGTTACACGGAGTTGCTCTAAAGCGGCCTCCGGTTTACCCCTTGAGTTCGCTTTGCTAAAAGCATCATGTTATATCACTTTGAGGATTGGTCGTGTCCGAACCAATACCATGCCTCTTGATAGGCGAAAGCCACCAGATCACTTGGGGAATTGGTCATGTCTGAACTAGTCACGCCTCTTGATCGGCCTAAGGCCACAGAATCACTTGGGGGCTTGGTCGAACCCGAACCATGACCACGCCATTTGGTCGGCATAAATGCCACAAGAATCACTTGGGGACCTGGCTAACTAGAACCATAGTTACACCTAACGGGAGCTTGGTCATGTTTGGCCATGGTTACACCATTTGATCAGCTTAAATAAATCTTTTTTTGTCATGTTTCATACTTTTCTTTGAAGGTTTTTTTTGCTTTTCATTGTGTTTTTAAACCGACAAAGTTTTTTAACCAATCAATTGACGGAACACAGTTCACGTCAATCCGGAGACTATTTGCACGGTTTGATCCTTGTTGTTAACATCCTCTTATGGAGTAACACGGGGTTTATCACAACCCGACACGGTTTTATTATAAACCGGCACAATATAGAAGGAGTTATCAGTACTCAAAATTTGGGTTATCACCCTTACTACAAAAAGTTGGTAAAACCAACGATGTGATTCAATGTCACAGGTATGATATATTTCATATTTGATTATACATATATACAGGAGTCGTTATCTCCTCCAACAGTGTGGGTTTGCAAAACTCCGCTTCAAGGTTGGCCAAGCCAACTTCACACTCAACGGTGGCAGGTATTATGTATCGCAAAATTTTTGATCATATATACTTAAAATTTTGTTTTGGATGTTTTGACTTTATACATACATACATCATATTTCGCCTGACGGTACAACCGCGGTGGCACTTAACGAATTTCTTATTTCAGAAAGTATTTTGGAAAGTTCATTACCACAGGAAGAACAAGTTATGCACGAAGGCATATCAACATCAAAGGTATCAGCTAGCCTATTACAAGGCAACATGGTGCCCATAATAATATAATTGTTTTTCACAAAGGAGAGACAGTTTTAAAACCGGCTTCCAGTTTAAGATTGGCCACCAGCCTGGCCTGATGGTGGTGGGTCATCCTGCGCCGCTTCAGCTTCTGTTCCTCTACCTAGTGGCTGGAAATCCACAGTTGTCCAGTCGATTCCCATTAGTGCTTGAAAAACAGCTTTGTCATGGATTAGCGAAGACGGGTCAATATCGGGAGCGTAAGTATGCTTACGGATTGGAGGGATCAGGTTTTCCGATTCATGGATTGGTGCAGCTATTCGCTTGTTCTCGCTGTCATATCGGGCTTGATAATGAGACAAATCTGCTTCCTCGGCCAGTTGACAAGGTAGCGGACGTACCTCCTGGTTTATGGCTCGCAAATCCGCTTCACCAAATTCTGACCCGTCTTCCTTCAAGCTGGGATAACCCTGAGCCGCTTCAATAGGATCAAAATCCGGCCCCCAGGCTTTTACCCGGATTAAAGCATTGATTGCACCGGTTCGACCAACAGATTTCTTTAGCTCTTCAACCCGGGCAGGAAGCACTGACAGTTTCATCAGAGTATCTTGAATCAAACTGGGCGCCGGTTTGTTATGAGACGCGGTACAGATGATCCGCTGGGCACCAGTATACAATTGTTCAACTAAGGTATAGGCGGCCTTCAATTTCTTCCGCACATCTGACCCCAAGTGACCAATGCGTGTCCCTGAAATACCATAAAGGGTTAATAAACCGGTGGCTCTGTAAGAAGGCAGAACCAATTCAGAAGGCAAGCTGGCTTACCAAAGATAGCAGTGGTCATGGCATGAACGTGCCGCTTTATGCTCGTCAGTTCATCTGTCACTGGTTTTAATGCAGCCTCGGCATCCTCTGCTCGTTTGGTCAAAGCAGACTTTTCAGTGGCCCAATCCGCCCGTTTCTTCTTGAAGTTCTCCTTAAGTTGTTCCATGGCGCTTAAGGCACTGGCCAATTCCTCTTTTGCTTTGGAGGTTTCAGCCTGTTGGGTTTTCAAGTTTTCTTGAAGATCGATGACTTGGTTTTCTTTCGCCTTCATCTCCGCCTGCAGGCATACAGATATATGTTTCAACAAGTCGTAGAAGGATTCAAGTGCCAACCACATAACAAGTTATGTGCTTAGAACTTGGGGGCTAATGCATATTCAATCTTCATCTTTCAATTGTTTACAAAGTCCCAAGCTCAATACAAGTATTCAACTTGGCACTTGGGGGCTAATGCATATTCGATCTTCATCTTTTCAATTGTTTACAAAGTCCCAAGCTCAATACAAGTATTCAACTTGGCACTTGGGGGCTAATGGCTATTTGATCATACATATTCTGATGCGGCGGTTTCAATTTCTTAAAGTACCGGTTTAACTATGCTAAGTTGAACCGGCCCTTGGGGAGTACATCAGTAAATTTCAGAGCATCAAGATTCATATTATTAAGTCCCGGTTTGAAACAATATTTCAAATCGGCCCTTAGGGGCTAGGAGAGTTAGCAAGAATGAAAGCATACAAGCAGGAAGGAGCATATGGAAGTTACCTCATATTTATCTTTCATCATATTAACCAGACCGGCTTCGTAGTCACGGCTGGTATACAGCCAGTTTAGATAGCCGAAATGGATATCTTGGGAGTTCAGAGCAGCGTAAGCCGTCAGATCAGCGTTCCACTTGCCTTTGCCAAAAGCAGCAAATTCTTCCTTGGCAGAATGTTTGGATAAAGCCACAGGATTGCTTGGCTCAGTATGACTAGTGCCAGTAATGACAACTTCATCATCCTTGGTACCGCCGGTTTGCACTGGAGCTGTTGGCTGATCAGTAGATTTTGCTGGACCAGTGGAGCTTTCAATCCAGAGGGAACCTGTGGGCTGATGGATAGGACCTGAGGTATCAGTAGGTCTCTCTTCAGCGGTAATATCATCATCTGGCTGCGGTGGATCGTTGGGAATATCTTCAGGGACAGCCGCTTCAAGATCGGGTGTCGTGCCTGGTTCAAGAATGACAACTTCTTCGGCCGCTTTATCCAAGCGGGCCTTCTTGCTCGGCCTAGGTTTGGCCCTGAAAAGAATAACAAAATTAAATACAACATATGTTCTAAGGCAATATACTGCAAACATCATGATAAATATAGCTTACCCAAGCACCGTTTTGAGCGGTGGGAGCTGAGTAGCTGATGACTCGCCAGAAGATGAGTGGGAAACAACCTGATAATCGGAGTCAGACGGATTAAGAGGGTGACGAAAACAGCCCACTTTAGGACAAGCACTGACAAGCGAATTAGAGACCTCGGAATGACGTTTCCGAACCGGACTGTTCGGTAAACCGGCGGAGGTAACTACTTGGCCGCTGTGCCGGGTGGTGCGGCGAGCTTCGTGTTGTTGAGTCTTCATAAGAAGTTTAGGATCCAAATAAGCAAGAGGATGAGAAAATTTAACTTTCCGGTTTGCCTTACGGATTTTTTGTGAAGGCAAAGTTTCTGAATCGGAAGAGAGAATAATTACCTCTGCAACATCTGCGTGGCTGGCTTCGGCATCATCCTGACAAATATCATCATCAATAAGACGCATGAAAAATAAACCAAGTGAGTCAAGCTCTACCTCAAAGTCCGGATTATCCACCTCATCATCAGGGGCTGGATTAGAAGATGCAGTGGTTCTTTTCCTGTGGGCAGTCTTCTTCACATCTTTAGTTTTTTGCCGGATTGCTCTTTCCGGTTTGTCTGCCTTCTCTGGTTTCTCCTGCGGCAGCTTTTTGCTCCAAAACAGATCATTGCCCTGATTATACAGACATTGATATTACAAACAATGACCAGACATGTGAATAACAGATTCAGCAAAGAGAAAAATCAAAGTCTTACAGCTGGCGGTTTGTTGGTGGCACAGAAGGGAAGCAGGACGGTTTTAGTGCAGACATGTTCTGGTTCATTCAGTATCTTGCGCACAGCCTCTGTGATTTCTTCACCAGAGAGTTGGAGGTTTGAATGTCGCAGTGGGTCATCAACATTATCAGTATACTCGCACATCAAACCGGAGCGCTGACTAAGGGGCAATATGCTCCATGATATCCAACAGCGAGCGAGATCAACACCGGTTAAACCATTGGCCATAAAGGCTCTGAGCTTTGACAGCTGGGGAGCATATTTGCTTCTCTCCTGGGCAGTCAATCTCTGAGGAAAAGGGTGTGTATTGCTGAGCCGCTCTGGACGAAAGCTAGGCAAGGGATTCTCACCAGCAGGGGAGGTGTCTTTGCAGTAGAACCATGTCTGATTCCACTCCTTGGGGTGACTGTGCAGCTTGGCGTGAGGGTATGTGACCTCTTTCCTTTTTTGAATCGCCATGCCACCCAATTCCGTATTAGAGCCATCAGTAAACTCAGTACGGCGGTTTAGATGGAAAAGATCTCTGAATAATTCTATTGTGGGCTCCTCTTGAAAGAACACCTCACAGAGCACTTGGAAGTGGCACATATTTGTAACAGAGTTGGGGCCAGTGTCTTGTGGATGGAGTTGAAAATCAGCCAGAACATCCCGGTAAAATTTAGAACCGGGCGGTTTAAAGCCCCGGGCTAAGTGGTCTATGAAAACAACAACCTCTCCTTCTCGAGGTGTGGGGGGCATTCTTTGCCAGGAGCCCTCCAATGGAGGGTGTCTTTGCTGCCCAAGGCGCCAATAAGGACTAAATCCTCTAGTTGATCCTCTGTGACGCGGGAAGGGACCCATTTGCACTCATATACTTGCTTGGCCATGACGGAATCTACAAGGTAGAAGATACTGGTTCAAAAATACATTCGATCAAGGTATGTTGGTATGGGCACTGTTAAACCGGAGACAAAACTATCTGAATCGGAGTTTCATGAAGCAACCAACATCTGGCGGTTCAACATGGGGACTAATGGTATATATCGGTTTGTAAAATTCTTCTACAAAGTTAAACCGCCGGATCTAAGCATTGAACAATCAAGACTGCAGATGAGTAAGTACGCAAAAACAGATTTCACAACATTATGCTACAGCTTTGAATCTGGAACATGTTTATAAAGGAGATAAATATTCAAGGCCCAAAAGGAGTAGTACCGAATCAATAAGCAAAGGTATAGATAGGATCTATGCTCTTAGTATGCCGGACAGTGAAAACAGAGGATAAAAACTATCGCTACACAGAGCGAAGATACATAGACTCGTCTAAGGATCTATCATATGAACAAGAAGCAAGCGATGAACACGGGAAGAACAAGGAAACCCTAGAACAGATCTATGATGGAAAGGATAGAAGACTTACTGGGGCTGAGGAAGAAGCGGAAGGTCGCCGCGGTGCTCTGGTGCATTCAGGGTGATGCAGCGGCCAAGCTTGGTGCAGAGGTCGACGGCGGCGGCGGAGCTCCGAAGACTGGGCTACGCGAGAAAGAGGAAGCAGAAGGGCACGAGGGGGAAAAAAGGAATGACCCCTCGGTCCTATTTATAAAGCAAGGGACATGGGTCAGGCGCGAAAATCAAGGAGCCGCAAGTTTGGAAACAGAGCGGTCGCCTCGATTATCGCGGATCTATTAAACAAGAAGGTATCACGGATAGTTTCTTTATGATAGATGACGTCATGCCGGTTTACAGCAATCAGAGAAGATGACATCACGGCGGTTTACCAAACTACAAGAAGATGTTGAAAATGAAGTTTTTGCTAAGGATTGACATGAACCTGTTCAAATCAATCTAGGGCCTAATGTTGGGGATATTACTACTGGGCGTAAACCGGCCTATCTGGGCCGGATTAGCTTCATCAGTAGTTAAGCATATTAAAGCCCATGAAGGTAGATGAGGGCTCAAGACCCATAATCGGTTGAGAGCCCGTAGCCGTAAACCGGCGTCAATATGTAACTAGTATTGTAAGTTAGGAATAAGTAGAGACCAAACCGGACACATCTATGAGCCGGTGTTGGGACGCTGTGAACCGACGGGAGTCACCCATGTATATAAGGGGACGACCCGGCGGCGGTTCAGGGAGGACAGACAACAACTCGAGACATAGGCGAAGCTTATTGCTCCCTAGTCATCGAAACACCCATCAATTCCATCACAGTTAGACGTAGGCTTTTACCTTCATTGAAGGGGCCAAACTATTATAAACTCTCTTGCGTCCTTGTGTCCGCTTTAACCCCTTCAAGCTAACCCGTCGCGATGGCTCCACGACTAAGTCCTTTCTCTAGGACATCTGCCGTGACAAAACCACGACACTATGCCTCAGCCATAGGTTCTATAGTGTATGCCATGTTGTGTACTAGACCTGATGTGTGCCTTGCCATAAGTTTGGCGGGGAGGTACCAAAATAATCCAGGAGTGGATCACTAGACAACGGTCAAGAATATCCTAAAGTACCTGAAAAGAACCAAGGATATGTTTCTCATTTATGAGGTAACGAAGAGCTCGTCGTAAAGGGTTACGTCGATGATAGCTTCAACACAGATCTGGATGACTCTAAGTCGCAAACCGGATACGTACTTATATTGAATGGTGGAGCTGTCAATTGGTGCAGTTCTATGCAGAGCGTCGTGGCGGGATCTACATGTTAAGCAGAGTATATAGCTGCTTTGGAAGCAGGGCATGAAGGAGTCTAAGTGAAGGAGTTCATATCCGATCTGGGTGTAATACCCAGAGCATCAGGTCCAATGACAACCTTTTGTGACAACACTGGAGCAATTGCCATAGCCAAAGAGCCCAGGTTTCACAAGAGAACCAAACACATCAAGCGACACATCAATTCCATTCGTGAAAAAGTCAAGGATGGAGACACAAAAATTTACAAAGTACATACCGATCTGAACGTGGCAGACCTGTTGACTGAAACTCTTCCACTGGCAAAAGTTGATCAGCACCAAGACTCCATGGGTGTTAGATTCATTACTATGTAATCTAGATTACTGACTCTAGTGCAAGTGGGAGACTGTTGGAAATATGCCCTAGATGCAATAATAAAGTGGTTATTATTATATTTCCTTAATCATTATAAAGGTTTATTATTCATGCTATAATTGTATTGGTCGGAAACTTAAATACATGTGTGAATGTCCCTAGTAAGCCTCTACTTGACTAGCTCGTTGATCAAAGATGGTTAAAGTTTCCTGACCATAGACAAGAGTTGTCGTTTGATAATGAGACCACATCATTAGGATAATGATGTGATGGCCAAGACCCATCCGTTAGCATAGCATATGATCGTTCCATTTATTGCTACTACTTTCTTAATATAAAATACATGTTCCTTCGACCATGAGATCATGCAACTCCCGGAATCCAGAGGAATGCCTTGTGTGTATCAAACGTCACTTCGTAATTGGGTGATCACAAAGGTGCTCTCCAGGTGTCGGTGTCAAAACCGGCGGATCTCAGGTAGGGGGTCCCGAACTGTGCGTCTAAGGCGGATGGTAACAGGAGGCAGGGGACACGATGTTTTACCCAAGTTCGGGCCCTCTTGATGGAGGTAAAACCCTACGTCCTGCTTGATTTATTCTTAATGATATGAGTATTACAAGAGTTGATCTACCACGAGATCGGAGAGGCTAAACCCTAGAAGCTAGCCTATGGTATGATTGTATGTTGTCCTACGGACTAAAACCCTCCGGTTTATATAGACACCGGAGGGGGCTAGGGTTACACAAGGTCGGTTACAAAGGAGGAGATATACATATCCGTATTGCCTAGCTTGCCTTCCACGCCAAGTAGAGTCCCATCCGGACACGAGACGAAGTCTTCAATCTTGTATCTTCATAGTCCAACAGTCCGACCAAAGGATATAGTCCGGCTGTCCGGATACCCCCTAATCCAGGACTCCCACAGTAGCCCCTGAACCAGGCTTCAATGACAATGAGTCCGGCGCGCAGTGTTGTCTTCGGCATTGCAAGGCGGGTTCCTCCTCCGAATACACCACGGAAGAATTTGAATTCAAGGATACTGTCCGACCCTGCAAAATAAGTTCCACATACCACTGTAGAGAGAATAATATTTCCACAAATCTAATCTGCTGACATGTTTCGGCAACATGACATCATGCCGTGGCCCGGTGATTATTCGAACCGTTTCTTTTAACTAGCCCCGCACATAACGCGAGGCAGTTTCTTGACACGTCTTGTCAAAGCAGAGATCGTGTCCCCCTTATTACGGGATTCTCATCAATACAGGCGTGGGTAACCCAACCGCGCCATCAATTATGGCGCTTCGAGGATAAGCGAGTTTTACCAGGCTAGTGGGGGCGCATAGTTTCGACCGCCCTTATAAAGGGATAAGGTTTATCCTTTTTCTACCCATGCCTTCTTCCTCCTTGCTCATCCATTCTCGCACACTCGAGCTCCAACGCCCAAGTCCACATCCTTCTCCTCAACCTTCTCCAAACATGTCCGGAGCGGGAGGCTTGTGGATGGCTTCCTCCGTCACGGAGGGACACATCAAAAAGCAGCGCGGAGCCGGATACTTATCTGCGAATATCGCGCATCGGCTGCCCGCTGCGGGGCAGATCGTCCCCACCCCGGAACCTCACGAGAGGGTAGTATTCCTCCACCACTTCCTCCGCGGTCTCATGTTCTACTATGGGCTGGACTTTCATGATCTGGCTCCGAACTTCATCCTCAACATTCCGGCATTCATCGTCGTGTGTGAGGCTTTCCTCCGCATCCGGCCCCACTTCGGCCTGTGGCTGAAGACCTTCAATATCAAGCCAAAAGTGGTGGGAGGCCAACAAGCAGAATGCGGCGGAGCCATGGTGGGCAAGATGCCCAATGTTATATGGCTCGAAGGCTCCTTCGTGGAGACCATAAAGGGATGGCAATCGGCATGGTTCTACATCACCGAGCCGCGCGACACCAACTGGGTGGTGGCCCCCCAGTTTCGATCCGGAATCCCCACGCGGCTCACCTCCTAGAAAGAGAAGGGCCTATCCTGGGGTTCATCGGTGGAGCTGGACGGACTCCAGAAATGTATCCGGAATATGGCAAGCAAGAAGCTCAAGCTTGTCAACATAGTCCAGGTCATGCTCTTCCGCCGGATCCTCCCGTGTCAACAACGGGATTTTAACTTATGGGAGTTCGACCCGGCCTGGCACCAGATTCTAAGCGAGCTCTTCGACACGATGCACAAGGACGTCTGGAGGGTGCTGTTCAAGGGCGTCGAGGTCCCTCCTTCTCTTACCGAGGACCGCGGGCGAAGCGCGAAGCGCCCTGCGAATCCGGTAAGTTTTGTACATCTGGTAGGATTTTTAGTTCCCATAGCTTAACCACGCGCGGGGTCTGAGCTCCCATGCCTTTGACAGGACTGGGTGGGGGCATCGGAGAAGATCGACTGTCTGGCCCCTCTGCCCGAAGACACCGCGGACGCTCTCCTGACAGAGATGCTGACTCCGGCTCCATACAAGGTGCCGGAGAAGACCAAGGGAACCCGAAAGAGTTCCCGGTACCAGGTGATATCGGGCTCATCGTCTGATGACTCCGCGACCCACTCCTCCCAGAAGACAAGGAGGAAGATGAAGATGCTCCCCCTTTAGCCGGGGGAGACAAGAAAAGGAAGGCCGCCCCAACCGGGGGGGGGCGAAGGGTCCAAGAAGGGAAGGACTCTCCTTCTGGACCGCTCCACCACCGTCGCCGAAGATGAAGACGAGTGGCTGCTCAGGGCCAAGCCCCTGACGAAGTCATAAGTATTCGGATACCAGAGTAACTCATAGCATACCTTTGTCGCACTGCTTCCCCTAACGCCGAGTATGATTATGCAGACCGCCCCAAGCCCGTATCGACGTATCTTCATCACGCGGCTCCTTGGACTCGTCGGATATGGATAGCGATCCACTTCCGAGCGCCACCTCCCCTTGCCCTACGGACAATGCCGAGGTATTGTCTCAAGAGGCACCGGGTCGAGGGGAGACAATCCCGAAGGCGCCTCAAGGCAACCTTCCGGACTCCGGGAGCAGAGGGGGTAAGGCTCCCGAGGGCTCCGAGTTCGGCCTTCAGCCGAACACTGCGCCAGAACCCCCAGTGGTTCCGGACTCGGGCAGGCAACCTCCTTCCAAAAGGGGAAAGACGCCCGTGCTGGTGACCTCTGTCCATCCAGAGGCACCGGACAATCTGCTGGGAGCGCTTCATAGCGCTTCCATCGACGAAGAGCACCACACTACTATGAGTGCGGTGATCCAGAAGGTTTAGTCCGCCAAGAGCGGACTGACTGAAGCTTGTGCCAGCCTTCTAACAGGCTTTGAGGTAAGTATTTGAAATATAGGAAAAATATTACCGCATAGACAGTAGTCCCTGATGCTCTGTTTGGTGTTCAAAAAGAAAAGCCAAATAGAGGATCAACTAATATCTGCAGGAGTCTAATATAAGTACGTCTATATGCGTATGCAGGCTTCGCTGCTGACCTCTGCCGCACTGACTACGGAGGTCGCCGTACTAAAGGAGGACCTCTACGGGTCCAAGAAAGAGCTCGGCCTTGCCAAGAGGCAGCTCGAGGAGAACAAACGTAAGTAGTACCTAGTCTATGGATATATATAAAAAGAATGCGATTGCAAAATGACAGGATCATCGTAAATTTGCCAGGGGCCACGACCGAGGTGGTGACCCTGAAGCAAGCGCTATCCGAGGCCGAAAGCAAAGCGGCCCAGGAGCGCACCGAGCGGGAAAAACAAGAGGCACGGGTGGGCGAGGTGCAGCAAGAGCTCCATGCTCTCGTGACGAAGCACAAGGCGTTGGAGCTTGACTTGAAGACGCGAGAGTCTGAGCTTGCCGCGGCCCTTGAGAGTGCAAAGAGTGCCATGGCTGAAGCCCAAAAGGCTCTCCAAGAGATTGATGCGATGAAGAAGATAGCAGCGGGTAAGGCATTCTATATGCGAAGCAAGCATGTGAAGGTAATTACTTGTTACTTACCCGAATCCGGAGCTCTCCAGGAGCATTCGCAGATTTGCCCCGCAGCGTGTCGGATGTCGCACAGTTTTACCAGGCCGAGGAGGGAAGCTCAATGGAGAAGCTGTTCTGGTCTCAGTATACTGAGATTGAACACCCGATGCCTCTGAGCGACCAGCTGAAGCAACTGGTCGAGCTGCACAAGGCGGCCGAACATGCCATGAAGGGCTTTATAGTCCGGATGTGGCCTGGTGACACCCTTCCCAACAGCTACTTCGGCCTGGTGAGGTGGCTTGTGGATGCCTGCCCATGGCTAGAAGTCATCAAGCGGTCCGTCTGCATCGAAGGTGCACGCCGGGCTTTCGCCCGTGCGAAGGTGCACTGGGCCAGGATGGACGCCATGAAGCTAGTGAAGGAAGGGCCGCCACAGGGCAAGGAGCATCGCCACCCCGAGATGTACTATGAGGGTGTCCTGAAGGGTGCCCTTCTTGTAGCGGACGAGTGTGCGAAAGATGTAATATTTGAGTAAACTTGCTCGTTTAATCCTGTATTATGAAAACTTGTTCATATGCGCTATGCAACGCTTGTTTGAATTTAAAATATTGCCTTCTGTTCGGCTGTTTATCAAATCTGAGAGATGGCTAGTCATCGGCTTCTGCCCCCACGCCACGAGTGCTGGGGTGTTCGGGATAAACATGAGCACTCTTGTTCCCATTGTTGGGTCCTTCGAGGGAGGTGCTCAGCACAACGAACAAGGCAATCGGACTGTAATGCGTTATCAATCTCACTTAGCCATAGAATTCTATAATTTTAAATTTCGGCGAAGCCCCTATCATTCGGAAGGCTGAATTTGGGGCGCGATACACGCCTTAAGCCGGACATGGCCGACTCCTCGCTCTAAGCGGCATAAGTCTTTAGGGACTTGAAACCTCTCGAACAGCGACCAGTCTCTCGCCTTATCATGACAGTCAGTTTTAGCTTTCTCTACTGAGGTGCTTAGCCCAGCAGAACCGGGGCACAATCGCAGTAGTTCTCCCAGTGCTACGTTAGCCGATATAGCGGAACGTAAGGTACCAAAACATGGGAGCCGGGCAAACCCAACTATTGACCCAAGACATGATTCGAAGCTGATCCATATATGCTATAAGTTTGGGGTGCCGCACTGTCGAAAGTGTTCTGACTTCTCACGCCGCATTATGGGGTATGCTTAAGCCCGTGGCGTATTGGCCGTACCAGAGTGTACGGGTGCTAGATGTCATGAATGAACATATATATGTAAAGGAAGAATGCAATAATAGTCTTAATGTTATGCATTGTTTTATTCAAAAAGGTGTGTTAGAGCAGAATGATACAAGTAGTGCGATAAGCAAAAAGTAGGACTATTTGACATGTCCCTTCCAAGGGCGAGCTGAGGAATAGTATTAAAGCAAGTATTTCACTCGTTATTGTAATCCACGTGGGAGTTCCGTGGTGTGACGTAGCTCTCTGCCTCCATGGTTGCTGCATCATGTGTTCGGCAATCATGCTGCCGGACAGGGTTTCCAGAGATGAAAGTCCTGAAAGAGAAAAATAACAATGTGGGAAGCCCCTAGTGCGGTTTAAGCCGCGTCTTGGGGCGTGCCGTAGTTGTGCCCCCCTCCCCACCTGTGCCCATGGTATTTTTAATGCGTAATTATGTACACGTGGCACGAGTTTCGCCGTTTGGCTTGGGCCGGGGTGGGGGCCGCATTGCTATGCGTAATTATGTACGCGTGGCACGGATTTCGCCGTTTAGCTGGGACCGGGGTGGGGCGTATTGCTATGCGAGATCGGAACATGCCATGCGGTCCAGTTGCCGATTACTCTAAGCGCGCTTGAAGGTGTCCGGGTCCTTCATCGCTGAACTAGTGGATTTCCTTGAGAGGCTGCTTTGCGCTTCTGCTGCGAGGGCTGTAGTGTGCTCCACCGTGCGGAGAGAGCGCTTTGTGTTTCCATTGACTGTTATGACCCCCCGAGGTCCTGGCATCTTGAGCTTGAGATATGCATAATGCGGTACCGCGTGGAATCTCGCAAATGCGGTTCGCCCGAGCAGTGCATGGTAGCCACTGCGGAACGGGACTATGTCGAAGATTAACTCTTCGCTTCGGAAGTTATCCGGGGACCCGAAGACCACTTCCAGTGTGACTGAGCCTGTGCAATGGGCCTCTACACCTGGTATGACACCTTTAAAGGTCGTTTTTGTGGGTTTGATCCTGGAGGGGTCTATACCCATTTTGCACACTGTGTCCTGATAAAGCAGGTTCAGGCTGCTGCCGCCATCCATTAGGACTCGAGTGAGGTGAAATCCGTCAATGATTGGGTCTAGGACCAGTGCGGTGAATCCGCCATGACTGATACTAGTGGGGTGGTCTCTGTGATCGAAGGTGATCGGACAGGAGGACCATGGGTTGAACTTTGGGGCGACTGGCTCCAACGCATATACGCCCCTGACGCACGCTTCCGCTCCCTCTTGGGGATGTGGGTCGCGTATATCATGTTCACCGTCCGCACTTGTGGGGGGAACCTCTTCTGTCCTCCGGTGTTTGGCTGCCGGGGCTCCTCGTCGTCATCGCTATGTGACCCCTTATCTTTGTTTTCGGCATTTAACTTGCCGGCCTGCTTGAACACCCAACAATCCATGTTGGTGTGGTTGGCTGGCTTGTCGGGGGTGCCGTGTATTTGACACGAGCGGTCGAGTATACGGTCCAAAATGGATGGGCCTGTAGTGCTTCTTTTGAATGGCTTTTTCCGCTAACCGGGTTTAGAGCCTTTAAATCCGGCATTGACTGATGTATCCTCGGTATTGTTGCTGTTAATGCGGCGCTTATGTTTGTTGCGACGTGACCTGTCGTTGCCGTCCTTGGTATCCGAAGTACCATGGTTCTTTGATATGTTATTGCTGCGAGCCAACCAGCTGTCCTCTCCCGCACAGAAGCGGGTCATGAGTGTCGTGAGGGCTGCCATAGATTTCGGTTTTTCCTGGCCAAGGTGCCGGGTGAGCCATTCATCGCGGATGTTGTGCTCGAATGCTGCTAGGGCCTCTACATCCGGACAGTCAATGATTTGATTTTTCTTTTTCAGGAACCGTGTCCAGAATTTCCTGGCTGATTCCTCTGGCTGCTGAATTATGTGGCTCAAGTCATCGTCATGTGGTGGTCGCACATAAGTGCCCTGAAAGTTATCGAGGAATGCGGCTTCCAGATCTTCCCAATAGCCAATGGACTCTGCTGGCAAGTTGTTGAGCCAATGCCGAGCTGGCCCTTTGAGTTTGAGTGGGAGGTATTCGATGGTGTTTAGGTCATCACCACGGACCATGTGGATGTGTAGGAGGACATCCTCGATCCATACCGCAGGATCTGTTGTGCCGTCGTATGATTCTATATTTACGGGCTTGAAACCCTCTGGGATTTGATGATCCATTACACCATCTGTGAAGCATAAGGGGTGTGTGGCGCCTCTGTACTGGGCTATATCGCGACGCAGCTCAAATGAGTCTTGCCCGCTGTGTTCGGCCCGGCCAGACATACTTTTACTGTATCCGGCGTGACAATTATTGTCTCGCATAGTGGTGCACCCTCGTGATCCGTAGATCGATCTTGCGTGTTTTGCTTTGTCCTCCAATACGTCTCGCAGGTCTGGCGTATTTCCCCATGCCTTTTTACTTGAAAGGCGTCGGGGTGCGGGCTGAGTTTTTGGCTGGAATGCCTCTCTGTCGCGGCCACGAGGTGGCCGATTAGCCGCGTCATACACCGGGGATGTAGGTTTTGGTGCTTCCTCCTCCAGTCGGGGTAGCAACCTGCATTTTGGGTAACTCTTGGTGGGGCGTTCGAGTTTATATTCCTCGGCCGCCAGGACTTCAGTCCATCTGTCAGCTAGCAAATCTTGATCAGCTTGAAGCTGCTGCTGCTTTTTCTTAAGGCTATTTGCCGTGGCTATAAGCCGGCGCTTGAATCGCTCTTGTTCGACGGGATCCTCTGGCACGATGAATTCGTCATCGTCGATGCTTGCCTCGTCTTCGGAGGGAGGCATGTAATTTTCATCCTCCGCCTCTCCATCTAGCGCTCTCTCAGGAGGGCTGGCCTCTCCGTCCTCCTGCTCTAAATCTAGCTGGAGGGGATTGTTGTTGCCTTCGGCACTGTCCGGAGTGCTATTGTCTCCGGTGCCGGTATCACCGCTTTTGCCTTGGCGGGACATAGAGCAGCGCCACTGACGGTGGTGCTTGAGTTGCTTCTTGGAGGGGTCATCCTCCATTGTCCCGTCGCCATTGCCTTCTTTGGGTGTGTCCACCATGTATACGTCATATGATGAGGTGGCTGTCCAGTGCCCTGTGGGCAGTGATTCCTCTTCGCCTCCCGCATCATCGTCCATACCGTCGATGTCTTCGGAGTCGAAGTCGAGCATTTCGGTTAAGTCATCGACAGTGGCTACTAAGTGGGTGGTGGGTGGGCGGCGAATTTCTTCGTCATCCGCATCCCAATCCTGTCGGGCGTAGTTCGGCCAGGACTCTCCTGACAAGGAGCGAGACCTTAATGAGTTCAGTATGTCGCCAAAGGGCGAGTGCTAAAAAATATCCGCGGAGGTAAACTCCATGATCGGCGCCCAATCGGATTCGACAGGAACGAGCACAGGCGGTTCGAAGTCCATGGCCGGAGAAGGATCCTGCAGTTTGGCAACACGGCTCTCGTGAAGGGTAAGGTCGATATTCGGCTCGATCACCGTAGAGGATACGGCCTCCGCAGCAGGGTCTATCCACCCGTCCATGGGTGGCGCAACTGGCTCCGAATTGAGGGTCGGAGCGGCTGCCGGTGCGATTTCTCGAACACTATCCGATGGTAGAGCTAAATCGTACTCATTGTGACCGCGTGGCGCACAAGGCAGGGGCTCGAATCCGTCGAAGGTCAAGTCTCCGCAGATATCGGCAGTGTAGTTTAAACTTCCAAACCTGACCTGGTGGCCAGGGGCATAACTTTCGATCCGCTCCAGATGGCCAAGCGAGTTGGCCCGCAGTGCGAAGCCGCCGAACACTAAGATCTGCCTGGGGAGAAAAGTCTCACCCTGGACTGCATCGCTATCGATGATCGTAGGAGCCATCAAGCCTAACGGCGATGACATAGAGGAACTCTCAATGAAAGCACCAATGTCGGTGTCAAAACCGGTGGATCTCGGGTAGGGGGTCCCGAACTATGCATCTAAGGCGGATGGTAACAGGAGGCAGGGGAGACGATGTTTTACCCAGGTTTGGGCCCTCTTGATGGAGGTAAAACCCTACGTCCTGCTTGATTTATTCTTGATGATATGAGTATTACAAGAGTTGATCTACCACGAGATCGGAGAGGCTAAACCCTAGAAGCTAGCCTATGGTATGATTGTATGTTGTTCTACAGACTAAAACCCTCCGGTTTATATAGACACCGGAGGGAGCTAGGGTTACACAAGGTCGGTTACAAAGGAGGAGATATACATATCCGTATTTCCTAGCTTGCCTTCCACGCCAAGTAGAGTCCCATCCGGACACGAGACGAAGTCTTCAATCTTGTATCTTCATAGTCCAACAGTCTGGCCAAAGGATATAGTCCGGCTGTCCGGAGACCCCCTAATCCAGGACTCCCATAGGAGGTATCTCCGAAGGTGTCTATTGAATTGGCATGGATCAAGAATGGGATTTGTGAAGGAAATGTGCCCTAGAGGCAATAATAAAGTTGTTATTTATATTTCCTTATATCATGATAAATGTTTATTATTCATGCTAGAATTGTATTAACCAGAAACTTAGTGCATGTGTGAATCCATAGACAAAACTGAGTGTCCCTAGTATGCCTCTACTTGACTAGCTCGTTAATCAAAGATGGTTAAGTTTCCTAACCATAGACATGTGTTGTCATTTGATGAACGGGGTTACATCATTAGAGAATGATGTGATGGACAAGACCCATCCGTTAGCTTAGCATTATGATCGTTTAGTTTTATTGCTATTGCTTTCTTCATGACTTATACATGTTCCTCTGACTATGAGATTATGCAACTCCCGAATACCGGAGGAACACCTTGTGTGCTATCAAATGTCACAACGTAACTAGGTGATTATAAGGATGCTCTACAGGTGTCTCCGATGGTGTTTGTTGAGATGGCATAGATCGAGATTAGGATTTGTCACTCCGTGTATCGGAGAGGTATCTCTAGGCCCTCTCAGTAATGCACATCACTATGAGCCTTGCAAGCAATGTGACTGATGAGTTAGTTACGGGATGATACATTACGAAATGAGTAAAGAGACTTGCCAGTGACTAGATTGAGCTAGGTATGATGAAACCGATGATCGAATCTCGGGCAAGTAACATATCAATGACAAAGGGAACAACGTATCACTACTGCAGGATGCTGCTAATGCGACACAACGATTAGAGACCCTTCGAGAAACTGTGTGTGATGCAATAATCGCAAACGGTGATGTATGAAAACCGTCAGTAATGATGCAAAATGTTTGCGATAAATGATACATCAAACACGGTTCAGATTATAGTTGCATGTGCGATGAGGGGCATACGGTTGATCTGTACGAACTGTCTGCGATGAGATAGAACAACAGAAACGGGTAGCCAGATCAAGGTGTGTGCGATATACGGCATACAGTTCACTCCGATGAACCGTTTGTGATGAGTGAGGTGAACACAAACGATTTGGCGTAACAAGATGTGTGTGATACCCGGCAAACAGGTCGGTAATCAGAATTGTGTGCGATCATTATAGACAGCCTGTATGGTCTTTTTTGTGAATTGTGTGCTTGTCAGGGCACATAGTTCAACAAACCAACCTGTTGGGGATAATGTAGAATATCTCCGTTGAATACATATTACTAATTGTCTGCGATGAGATTGACAGGATAAACAGATATATATACAGTCTGCTTAATTTAGTCCTTCTTCTTGTTGTTGTTCTTGTTGGATGGCCCCGCGACATCATCTTGGCAAGGACATTTCTTTCTGCTAACCGTTGGCTTTTCATCGTCGCCGCCGCCGTCATCGTCGTTGCTGTCGTCGTCCTCCTCCTCCTTGTCCGACCATTCCTCCTCCTCATCATCGTCGTCCTATTCTTCATCCTCTGACGGCTCCTCGTCCGTCTGGTTGTCATCTGACGACTCCAGAGGCGGCGTCCTTTCCATGATCCGGATATAATCGAGGTCTGGGCTCGACGCCAGACTCATGGAAGACGAGCGGGATGATTTCGATGTTGACCTATCATCGGGCGACAGACTACTGACCGAACTATCATCCTCGCTATCGCTCGACATGGCTGCAGAGTGTGTGCCAGTGTGTAGCGCGGCCTGCCGGGGACGATGCAGATGGTGGACACTTAAGCGGGGTATGCAGAGAAGAGGAACTGCCAATTGAAGCGAGGATTGAAGCGGGGGTTGATGTATTATCTAACCGCTGATATAATCAACCGCAATTATTTATCACCAGTCGCTCCAAATTCCCGGGGTTGTGCAGGACTCTTATTGGCTATTTGGCTGGTTTCCTTTTTCAGGACAAAAATAAGGAACGAGTTTTGGGATTATGCACTGGTACCGGTACGAACGGAGTAGGATAGTTGGCAAGCAATACATTGAGCTCTTCTTATTGATAAAGCCAGTAATAATCAAACTAGAAAGGAAAAGAAAAAATACAAAGAAAAATATCTGCACGAATCTTCGCGTAACATCAATGGCATAGGACCTAGATGTACATTACTTAGAGCACATCTAGATGTGCTTTAGCAATACTGTCAAACAAAAGCCGCATCGCACTTGTCTGTCTGCTGGGTGGAGGTCACAGTGTGGCTAATTAATTAAGGTATTCTTTTTGTGAGTGGCTTAATTAAGGTATTCAATTCCTAAGTGTAGTGTTGTACTAGTACTCTGCGTGTAAATTGACTGGCCATTAATTTTTGTCATTGCCTGTCTGGATAAAAACATGGAGCACCCTTAGTAATTATTAAAATAAAACCTTGTGATTTATGCACGCATCTCTAGGTAGCAGTTAATCTGTATATTAATGTTGTTGTTTTGTTTTTAGTTACCATTCGTCTGCTATAGATGGAACGATCTCGATGGATGAAGAATCGGAAAACCGCATATTTTATCAGTGGCGTGACAAAGTTCATGAATTTGGCCGAAAGTACAAAGAGGAGAATTGGTGATGTGGATTACATCATGTGTCCATGTACTGATTCTGCCAATACAGAGTCACATGAAGTTGCAGATGTCCAGAAGCACTTAGTCTCTAGGGGATTCATGGATGGATATACACGTTGGACCAGACACGGCAAAGAGGAGGTCATGGATGATGATACCCAGGGCAGCGAGATGCCAAACCCCGATCAGTGTCACATGGATGTTGAATCTAACATCAGGGCAGAGGCGTCAAGCTACCAATGGAACACCAGAAAGCCGAAACGCCCGCTGGAAAACCAAGACGTCCACGCAGATGAGGACGATCTTGATATGCCAGATTTTGCTGCTATGATTGCAGATTTCGAGGGCCCAGAAAAGGACATGATTGGGTACAAGGATCTGCCAACCATTGATGCGGACTCCAAGAAAGAATTGTATCCAGGTTGCAAAAAGAAATATTCCAAGTTGAGTGCCACCCTGCCGCTTCTCAGATTTAAAACAACAAACGGTCTATCAAACAAGGGCTTCACAGAGATCTTAGGTATTTTCAAAGATATTCTTCTGGAAGATAATGTGCTCCCCAGAAGAACGAATGAAGCAAAGAAAATTGTTTGCCCATTGGAACTTGAAGTATAGAAGATACACGCTTGTGCGAATGATTGTATATTGTACCGTGGTGAGTACAAAGATTTCTATGCATGTCCCACTTGCAAGCATGCACGATACAAGCGCAGGAGAGCAAAGGACAAGTACAAATTGGACGACAAGATCAAGACAGGTATCCCGTTCAAGGTTGTTTGGTACTTGCCTTTAATTCCAAGGTTGAGGCACTTGTTTGCAAACACTAGAGAGGCAAAGAGGTTGCGGTGGCATCATGATGAGCGAATTGCGGATAGGTTTATGAGGAACCCGAAAGATGGGGCTCAGTGGGAATTAATCGACAACAAGTTTGAAAATTTTGCCAAGGATCCTAGAAGTATAAGGCTCGGGGATTGTACTGATGGGATGAATCCTTTTGGCGATATGAGCACCAATCACAGCACATGGCATGTGCTTCTGTGCATATATAACCTAGCTCATTGGTTGTGTATGAAGAAAAAATACATTATGATGTCAATGAGTATCCAACGCTCGAAGCAACCTGGAAATGACATCGACATTTACTTTCAGCTACTGGTAGAAGAACTTCTGATAGTGTGGATAGATGTGCCTGCTGTAAAATGTTATGATGCTTATAGAAAGGAGATTTTACATCTACATGCGATGCTGGTGCACACCATTCAAAATATGCCGGCATTAGGCAACACATCGGGGCAGAAAACAAGGGGAGATGTAGGGTGTGTCACATGCATGGATAGGACAACTAGTAGAAGACTTCCCAACTCGCGTAAAACAGTGTATTTGCGTCATCGTAGGTTCTTGTGGATGAACCACCCATACCGAAAGATGAAAGCTGAATTTGATGGTACAACAGAGGCAGGTGTGGCCCTAAGACCCTATGACGGGGAGGTGGTCCACAACATGGCTAAAAAAATTAATGTTGTGCTTGGAAAGAACCACCCTTTGATAGTGAAACTAACAACCAAGGATCAAGTGTTTAAGAAGAAATCGGTGTTCTGGAAATTACCTTACTGGGAGATTCTACGTGTACGTCACTACATCGATGTCATGCACATAGAGAAGAACGTATGTGAAAGCATCCTTGGTATTCTGCTCAAGATTAAAGGTAAAAGAAAGGATGGTGACGGTTCATGGCTCGATATGCTTGCTGATCAATCACAACACAAGAGTGAAGCAGAAGATGATGAAAAATTCATGAAAGCTCGCCAAAGTTACAATTTCAGTACAAAAGAAGAAACACAGTTCTTCACCTATTTGTTGTCAGTTAAGACACCCTCTTCCTACTGCACAAACATCAGAAGTCTCGTGGATGTGAGCTCAGGTAAAATGAAGTTGGGACACATGAAGTCACATGATTGCCATGTAATGTTGACACAAATCCTCCCGGTGGCCATCAGGAATCTGATGGACAAAGATATAAGAAACACACTCATTGACCTCTGTGATTTCTTCAACAAACAATGGCAGAAAGTTGTAGATCCTGAAGAGTTGGATAATATGCAAGATGATATTGTAAGAATATTGTCCAACCTAGAGATGTTTTTCCCACCGTCATTCTTTGATGTCATGGTCCATCTCACTGTGCACCTTGTCGATGAGATAAAGTATTGTGGTCACGTGCTTCTTCGCAACATGTATCCCTTCGAGTGGTTCATGGGAATACTGAAGCGCTTTTGTCGGAACGGAAACCATCCAGAGGAAAGCATCCTACAAGGTTATACTGTGGAGGAGGTGGTTGAGTTTTGCACCGAATACATGAAACAAAGACCTATAGGTTTGCCCCTCTCTCACCATGAGGGAAGGCTGAAAGGTAAGACGGTCCTTACTGGCACGCAAATGGCTGCACCCGGAGAATTGGCAAAGAAGGTCCATTTGATGGTACTGCATAACAACCCAGTTCTCATCGCTTATGCCGAAGAACACTTGGCGGAGATACGTCAAAGCTTCTTACCAATGGTGCCTTCATCAGAAGTGGAGGTGAAGGAGCACACTAAGAAGTACGCCGAATGGCTGAAGAATCATTTGGCACAAGGATCCATCTATGACATTGCTACGTGGTTGGCACAAAAGCCATCACCTACGGTGTTGACGTACCAAGCATATGACATAAATGGATACACGTTCTACACCGAGGAACATGATAAGAAGACCTCATATCAGAACAGCTCTGTTCGAATAGAATGCATGATAGTAAATGAAGTTGATAAAAGGGTATACTATGGAACCATCAAAAAGATTTGGGAGCTTGACTATGTGAAAGTTAAGGTGGCATTATTCAGGTGCGCATGGATCCCTCTTGGTCAGGTAAGGATTGATGAGTACAAGAAGACATGTGTTAACAGGACAACGATGGCATATCACGCGGACCCATTCATTCTTGCCAGTGATTCTACCCAGATTTCCTTTGTGGAAGACCCCTTGCATAAGAACGTCCATTTGGCGATGCATGGGAAGAGAAGGGTACTGGGTGTCGACGATGTTGCCGATCAGGATGAGTACAATGAATTTGATGAGTTGCCAGCCAAGGGATCGCGCACCAGTGCAACGGAGAAGTGTAAAATCATCAAAAAACCCAAGTTCATTCGGGGTCAACTTAATGATCCCAGTTCCCCCATGTACATGGGAATTAAGCCGTAAACCTAGTCTTTATGCCTACCCTACAACTTAATTCGTTCAATTTAGAACTGGCGTGTGTACTAAATTTGTGAGTTATGCCTGGTTTTTTGTTGATGTAAGAACCGTTAATATGTTGACCTTGATATGCTATCAGCTCAGGCAATGAATATGAACTGTTTTTTGTTATTATTATTATTATTATTATTATTATTATTATTATTATTATTATTATTATTATATCATAGAGGTAGCACACTCAATCGATCTCACTATAGTATGTGTGAACAAAAATATGCAATCTGGTTTGCGAATAGCACACGGTTCGTTGATGAGAGTCGTGTGCCAACCAAACCCCGCCACCCCGCCCACGATCTGAGTCGTGCTTTCTGATTGGCCAGAACCCAAACCCCACAGATCATACGTCTGCACCGTTGGATGCTCCCAGATCGAATGGCGACCATCACCCCTTTCGACAACACATGCAGTTCCTGTTGTAATTTTATTTTTATGCACAAAATGCACGTTAATCTCAAAAAATGTCTT
Source organism: Triticum aestivum (assembly GCF_018294505.1). Taxonomy (NCBI): domain Eukaryota; kingdom Viridiplantae; phylum Streptophyta; class Magnoliopsida; order Poales; family Poaceae; genus Triticum; species Triticum aestivum. The sequence continues at coordinate 576,506,607 of NC_057800.1, forward strand.
AAATATAGCTAACGATACATGAAATGCGCCAGAAAATCAAACCCGTGGTTTAATTGTGATTGCGTACCGTGGAAAATTTTATGAGGCCAAACGATGAAGTCACCGACCACAGGAGTTTGGATTGACACGTATCCTTTTGGAAAACCATGACCCTTCATGTGAGATGCTCCGGTTTGGAAGGAGCGGTCATCAAAACTTGTGCCAAACTTTACCAATTTTTTCCACGGGGTTGTGAGAGCACGACACAGGCACACATCGATTTTGATGATGTCCGAACTCCATCTGAATTTTGTGTAATTAAAATACTAACTACGCCTACGCAAGTGGCCACACCTCGCGGCCGAAATGTTTGAAACTTCTCCCCGCTTCTCGAGCAAACGGATGAAAACTCACAAAGCAACGCACAAATGATATGTACATGTTGGGGATATTACTATTGGACGTAAACCGGCCAGGGGTAACCGGATTAACTTTATGAAGATTAGAAGCCCATGAAGATGTAAGAATGATGGCGCTTTATGAAGGCCCAAGGCCCAGTGGCGAGTTAAGGCTTGTAGATGTAAACCGACCTTATTATGTAGCTTGTATTGTAAGATAGGAAGGATAGAGACCGAACTGGACACGTTTATGATCCGGCTTCGGGACTCTGTAAGCCTGCGGGCATCAACCTATGTATATAAAGGGACGACCCGACATCGGTTCAGGGACAACAGACAACAATTCGAGAGCCAGACAAAGCGGATTCGCTCCCTGGCCTTCGAAACCCTAGCAATACCAATCACAACTAGACGTAGGGTTTTACCTTCATCGAAGGGGCTGAACTAATATAAACCTCCCATGTCCCCTTGTCCGGTTTAACCCCTTTAAGCTAACCCGTTGCGATGGCTCCACGACTAAGTCCTTTCACAAGGACATCTGCCGGGACAAACCCACGACAGTTGGCGCCCACCGTGGGGCTATCACACGATGGTTTCGAGTTCTTGAAGGGCAGCTCTGATGGACTCAAGGGATATGCTGTGGGCCGGATGACGAAGAGTCTTCGCAGCAAGCTCTACATCGACAACGCAGGATGGGGTCCCGAGGCCGATTCAATCGAATACGGGTACCGGGTCCCCTTTGGTGGGATTCACGTCTTCATCGGCAAGATTGGCGAACTGGCCCCTGAGCCGGACATCTGCACCGACATCATCGAGACAGCTCAGTGTGCAAGCCCTTCATCGGTTCAGCCCGTGGCGAAGCATGTTTTCGTAGGCGTCATCCATGAAGCCGAATACAAGGACGGACCGGCATCCGATGGAGAAACTGTTGTCTGCTCCGACGACGAATCATCCGGAGAGACCGAATCGCTCTATCAGTTGAAGGATGGCCGGATTAGTGGGGGATCCGAGGGCAATAGTATTTCGGACTTCCCTGATCTGCCAAACCGGGCCGCTATCTTCATGGCCGATACATAGTCGGCGCCTCATTCATCAGCTGCCGCAGCAATACTCTCCGGTTCAACAACGGCCACGCTGGCAGGGGCAGGAAGCTCTGCGCCGCCGCCAGCTCAAGTCCTGTCTGAATTGTTCGACGCTTTAGCAACGTTGATGGGCGCAGAGGTGGATGCAGCAGCCCGGGATCAGCACAACACGGAGATTGCAAAGGTAAAGGATCAGATAGCTCAGGCAAAAGCGGATCTAGCGGCAGAGAACGCTAGGATGGCTACAGAGCGGGCTGAGTTGGAAGCTCAGGCCTACCGGATTAGGCTCGATCAGAACGCTTCCGAAGAAGTCATGAGAAGAAGGTACTGGTCGCATCTCCCGTTGGGTTACGAGCCACGAAATCTCTTCAATATGCCAGGAGCAGGAACTAGTAACCAACCAATATTAAACCGGACGGAGGTACCAGGAACAGGAGCATCGGTTCAACCACGCGCGATGGACCCGCCTCATCAGAATAACATTGTGCCGCAGTATGTACCAACACCTCCCGGGCATTACTCCAACCCGTTGGATAACATTGTGGCCGCCGCTTCACGCTTGGCAGCCCTTCCAACTGACGGCGAATCACCAGTTGCGATTGAGGCACGTCGAGCCAGATATCTCCTTCAAACAGTGCTAAATCAGCAGCAAGCATATTCACACAGTCGTGAGAGGATTCATTCCACTCCCCGTCCAAGCCAGAGCTATAGCAGACACGTTGAGGATGAACCGGCTGTGTCAAGCAGTGCACGTCGCTGTAATTCGCCGTGAGGACACAACCCACCAGGGGGAGGTGTTAATGCACAGGATGTAGTGGATCATGGTCGTGCGTGTCGAGAGGCCGAGTTAGCAGCTCAGCACGGAGCTCGTCAACATACTCCGGTTCACCCTACCGCTTTAGTAGAGCCAGGTGTGGTTTTCAGTTCCTTTGGGGTGCCGTGTCTCACCCCCGCTTTGCGTAATGTGAGATTGCCCAAGGACTTCAAGGGACCTCATAAGGTACCAAATTACACCACCGATTTACAACCCGAGGCGTGGGTTGAAAGCTACGAGATGGCAATGGAGATGTTAGATGTAGATGAGGTAGTGTGTGCTAAATACTTCACCATGATGTTGGAAGGAACAGCTCGTACTTGGTCGAAGAGCTTACCAACTAACTCTATCGGATCATGGGCCAAATTGAAGCACTGGTTTATCCAGAAGTTCAAAGATACTTGTAAGCAGCCCATGTCAATCGTGGATCTGGCCGCTTGTGTCCAAGAGGAGGGGGAGTCCACGACCCATTGGGTCAAGCGGGTCTCAGCAATTTTGCATTCATCGGATCATATCAATGCAGATACCGTGGTACTAACGTTGGAGGGTGAGGGAGTCCTGAATTAGGGGGTGTCCGGATGGCTGGACTATACCTTCAGCCGGACTCCTGGACTATGAAGATACAAGATGGAAGACTTCATCCCGTGTCCGGAAGGGACTTTCCTTGGCGTGGAAGGCAAGCTTGGCGATACGGATATATAGATCCCCTACCATTGTAACCGACTTTGTGTAACCCTAACCCTATCCGGTGTCTATATAAACCGGAGCGTTTTAGTCCGTAGGACAACATACAAATAACAATCATACCATAGGCTAGCTTCTAGGGTTTAGCCTCTCCGATCTCGTGGTAGATCTACTCTTGTACTACCCATATCATCAATATTAATCAAGCAGGACATAGGGTTTTACCTCCATCAAGAGGGCCCGAACCTGGGTAAAACTTCGTGTCCCTTGCCTCCTGTTACCATCCGGCCTAGACGCACAGTTCGGGACCCCCTACCCGAGATCCGCCGGTTTTGACACCGACATTGGTGCTTTCATTGAGAGTTCCTCTGTGTCGTCGCCGTTAGGCTTGATGGCTCCTACGATCATCAATAGCGATGCAGTCCAGGGTGAGACCTTCCTCCCCGGACAGATCTTCGTCTTCGGCGGCTTCGCACTGCAGGCCAATTCACTTGGCCATCTGGAGCAGATCGAAAGCTATGCCCCTGGCCGTCAGGTCAGATTTGGAAGTTTAAACTACACGACTGACATCCGCGGGGACTTGATCTTCGATGGATTCGAGCCACTGCCGAGCGCGCCGCACTGTCACGACGAGCATGATCTAGCTCTGCCGCTGAACAGTGCCCTGGAGGCCGCACCCGCATCGGCTTCGACCCTTAATTCGGAGCCAACTGCGCCGATCAAGGATGGGTGGTTGGACGCCGCCGCGGGGGCTGCGATCCCAATAGCGATTGAGCCGAACACCAGCCCCGCACTCCACGAGACTCGTGACTCCAAGGAGTCGGACTCCTCTCCGGACTCCGAACCCTCCGCGCCCCTGCCGATCGAATCCGATCGGGCGCCGATCATGGAGTTTACTGCCGCGGACATCTTTCAGCACTCGCCTTTCAGTGATATTCTGAAGACACTAAAGTCTCTCTCTTTATCAGGAGAGCCCTGGCCGGATTACGGCCAGCAAGGTTGGGATACGGACGATGAAGAAATTCAAAGCCCACCCACCACCCACTTCGTAGCCACTGTCGACGATTTAACCGACATGCTCGACTTCGACTCCGAAGACATCGACGGTATGGACGCTGATGCAGGAGACAATGAAGAACCAGTGCCTATTGGGCCCTGGAAAGCCACCTCGTCATATGACGTATACATGGTGGACGCACCAAAAGATGATGACGAGGAGTGGAAGGACGCACCGAAGCCTTGTTCCCTCGAGAAGCAGTCAAAGCGGTGACGCAAGCGCCGCCCCAAATCCCGCCTCGACATAAATAATGATCACACAGACCCAGCGCTGGAGCAGGGCGAACCGCTGCCAGACAACGGCAATCCGGATAATCAAACCGAACAAACAAATTCTATCAAGGATAATAGTCCGGACGACATAACGCCGGACAGGCACCCGGAGCAGCAGAATGCCCGTAAAAGACTTGTTGCCACCGCGAGGAGTCTTAAAAAGCAGAAGCAAAGGCTCAAGGCTGCGCAAGACACACTCCAAATCAGATGGAGTAAAATACTCAACACAGCGGCGAGGTACGGCGACAATCGCCCCTCCAAGAGCTACCCAAAGCGAAAGCTGCTACCTGAATTCGATGAGGAGGCCTCAAACCCTCTACAACCAAACATCAAAGCAGCCACCTGGCCAGATAGACGACCCCTCTACCAACACAGAGTGGCATACAACGCCACTCACAATACAACACGCGACCCATGCGAGGGCTCGCACCCAAAGGACGGCGCAACAAGATCCATCTATGGACCACGCAAGCGCGCCCCAGCATACAATGCAACACAACAAACATCCGAACAACGCGATACACCTAGCTACAGGGGTGCCGCACACCCCCTATGTTTCACCGATGAGGTGCTAGACCATGAATTTCCAGAGGGATTCAAACCCGTAAACATAGAGACATACGACGGAACAACAGACCCTAGGGTCTGGATTGAGGACTACATCCTTCATATTCATATGGCTCGAGGAGATGATCTCCATGCCATCAAGTACTTACCCCTCAAGCTCAAAGGGCCAGCTCGTCACTGGCTTAAAAGCCTCCCCGAAAGCTCCATTGGAAGTTGGGAAGAGCTCGAAGACGCCTTTCGGGCAAATTTTCAAAGGACTTATGTCCGACCTCCGAATGCGGATGATTTGAGTCATATAACTCAACAGCCCGGAGAGTCAGCCCGAAAGCTTTGGAACAGGTTTCTTACTAAAAAGAACCAGATTGTCGACTGTCCGGACGCCGAAGCCTTGGCAGCTTTTAAGCATAGCGTCTGTGATGAATGGCTCGCCAGATACCTCGGCCAAAATAAGCCGAGAACGATGGCCACATTAACAAGCCTCATGACCCGCTTTTGCGCGGGTGACGACAGCTAGCTAGCCAGATGCAGCACCAGCGACCCCAATACATCTGAAGTTAGAGATGAAAACGGGAAATCACGGTGCAACAACAATAACAAACGCCGGAATAAAGAAGACAACACGAAGGGCACGGCAGTAAACGCCGGATTCAAAAGCTCTCGGCCAGGTCAGCAAAAGTCGCCCTCTAAAGGCACCAGGGATGAACTGTCCAGCCTCAGCAAAATTCTAGACCAAGTATGTCAGATCCATAGTACCCCTGGTAAACCTGCTAATCATACCCACAGAGAATGTTGGGTCTTCAAGCAGTCCGGCAAGCTCAACGCCGTACACAAGGGGGAGGATACACCAAGTGAAGACGAGGATGAGCCTCCCAAGCAAGACACTGGGGAACAAAAGAAATTTCCACCAGAAGTCAAAACAATAAACGTGTTACACCTGATCAAGGGAAAAAACAATGAGGCACTCCCAGGAAAATATACCCAAGTGCCTGTCACCGCGAAGTCCTGCCACTGGTCGTCTCAACAGATCACTTTCGACCATCGCGATTACTTAGCAAGTATTCGACACGCAGGATGGGCTACCCTGGTATTAGACCCAGTAGTTGGCGGATATCACTTCACACGAGTCTTGATGGACGGTGGCAGCAATCTAAACCTAATATATCAGGATACAATCCTCGGGATGGGGTTAGACCCAACAAAAATTCGCCATAGCAATACTACCTTTAAAGGAGTAACGCCAGGCCCAGGGGCTCGCTGTACGGGCTCCCTCCTACTACAAGTTATATTCGGCTCCCCCGATAACTTCCGTCGCGAGCATTTAACCTTCCACATCGCTCCGTTCCAAAGTGGCTATCAAGCACTGCTCGAACGCGAAGCTTTCTCTTGCTTTAATGCAATACCACACTACGACTCCCTCACACTCAAGATGCCCGGTCCACGTGGCATCATTTCAGTGAACGGAAATATCAAGCGATCTCTGTGCGCCGAAGAGAGTGCGGCTGCCTTGGCAGCCGCACACTAAAGGCGCCCGGAGCAGTGAAAGCATCCAATAGGTCGTCAAGACCTCAGACACAAGTAATCGAGTCCGGTGCCGCTACTTATACCGAATAAATGGTCACACCCCTATTTGTCAACACAAGGGGCTCAACGCGCGCAGACAAGTGGCAATTTTTTCTCATCTTGAATTATACATGGTTTCTTTAAAAACTATCTTTTTGCACGACAACTTTTTCACCTAAATTCCTCTCTTTTACAGACGATCATCGTGCTACACCCGTCCATGATACGGATCAACGGAGACACAGGCGCAGACGTGCAGTAGGGACCCGCTCCAAGGATTCTTTTTAGATTAAGACCCTGCGTAAACCTTTTTTACTGTCTCTTGTTGATACATATCCCCCGTCAAGAAGGATGCTGACGTCTTGGCATGTGGCCACGCCAGAACAATGCACGTACCTGGACACAAGGGGCTTCTTACAAAGGCCATTATTTAGGCCCAGTTTATACCACAAAGACCGAATACCTTAGGGAGTGTTCGACGTCGCGACTTTGGCCCTATATGCATCAGCTCCGAATCATTATCTTTGGTCAAATTTTGGGTTTGCCCGGCTCCTGTGCTTTGGTGCCTTATGTTCCACTTTACCGGCTAAGGTAGCACCAGGAGAACTACTGCGATTTTGCCCTGGTTCAGCCGGACGAGCACCTCAGTAGATAAAGCCGAAAACTGACTGTCACGATATAGCGTGAGACTGGTCAACCACTCGATGACCTGTTGGAATGTTAGAATTCCTCCGCCTTAACGAAGGGCCGTTTTCCGGCCAAGCATGTACGCACCCCCGGATCGGGAGAGTGCGGAGCCACCAGGGGCTATCTAGTAGCCCCACTGTCAAACTCCTATGGCTAAGTGAAAGTGCTAAAGCATTATAGTCCGGTTGCCTCGCTCGCTCTGCTATCACCTCCTTAATAGGACCAAGACGTTGGGTTAAGTGTGAACGCATGTTTTTTGCGAACACCTCCGCATTATATGCGTGGGGGTTGAAGCCGACGGCTGCAATCTTTCAGGTTATACACATGTATACATAAACGGCCGCCCAGGAGGCATCATATTACTTTCAGGAAAAGGTATAAAAATAGCCTTATAAAAATTTATAAAAGCATTTCGCTTACAATGAGATTACATATCACTCAAACATAATATTTTTTTAGCACTGGGTCTCTATCAAACGAGCACCCTCAAGAACTTCTTCAAAGTAGTGCTCAGCAGCCATTCGCCCTATGGCCAAATCCCGCGCTGCAAGAGTGGTAGCATCCATCTCTGCCCAGTATGCTTTAACACGGGCAAAGGCCATCCATGAGCCCTCTATGCACGCTGACCTCTTCATCGCATTAATGCACGGCACCACATCAAGGAACTGCTGCACCAAGCTGAAATAGTTGTTCGGTTTTGGCCTTTCCGGCCATAGCTGATCCACAACAGACCTCATGGCGCGTCCGGACAACCTATTCAGTTTGGCATATTCGGCTAATTGGTCAGTCAATGAAAGCGGACGCTCGGGAGAATGGAATTGTGTCCAAAACAGATGGTCCACTTCACGGTCCGTCTGACCTTGGAAGTACTTGGCCGCATCGGCAGCGCTCGCCGCCAAATCCATATACACATCCTCCGAACTCCACAGCCGATCCAGAGGGGCATACCGTGGATCTCCGAACTTCCTCCGCAACATAAAGGATTTACCAGCTACAATATCCCCGACTTCCCGCAGCTCCTCCTTCTTCGCCCTCATAGCAGAGCGGATGTCTTTTCTTGTCACAGCAGCCTTCTCAAGGTCCGATGCCTTCGCTAGGTTTTCCTTTTCAAGAACCCGGCAATGGTCGGCGGCGGCTTTTAATTCTATGTCCATCTTGGCCATCTTATCTCGGCTCTCGCCATGCGCGGCCTTCTCGGCTTTCAACTCTTCAGCCGCCTTCATAGCAGCCGCATTACCAAACCTCGCTTGTTCCTTGGCTCGGGCAAGTTCTGCCCGCAAGGCTTCAACAGTGGCAGCTCCATCTGCAGTCACAACATATTAAAGATTCTAGCATCATGCCGCTCTTACTATGTGGCATTTACCAGATAGTGACACTTACCCTGTGCCTCGTCAAGCCTTTTGTTAACAAGCTCGATGTCGGCATCTTCCGCATCCAACTGCCATTTTAAATGGGCAAACTCGATAGTCCGGCTAGCCACCGGAGCTTCCATCACCTGCACATAAAGGCAGTACGGTTATTACCTGGGAATATGATCCTCTGTTCGTCATCGTTTCCGATGACAACCAGAGTCTCAGGGGCTACTATCTACACAGGGCACACCTAGCATGTGCACGACTATCATAAATTATTTTACATACCTCAAAGCCTGTCAGTAGACTCATAAAAGCTTCATGCAATCCTCTTTCGGCAGACGAAATTCTCTCCATCACCGTATTCATCAGCATACGGTGTTCATCTGAGATGGCCGCTCACCCCCACCAAATCCCTCAGAACATCCGATCGCACACCAGACGGTGCCGGACACTTTTGTCTGCTCTCTTCGGGAGCCGGACACTGGGAGCTTCGGGGGTCAATGGGATTATCTTCTGGCCTCACCGGACTCGGTGAGGCCCTCCGTGACGACACTTCGGGGTCGCCCGCTTTCGGAGCGGAGGAGTCCGGAGGAGGCGTTTCGCTCTCCATCATCTCTGGAAGAAGATCCCCCGAAGACGAGCTCATTTGAGAGGGGCTAAGGCCCGAACTGCAAAGATATATGCGGTGGTTATTTTCTCAGAAGAAAAAGATGGCATACCTGTAATATTAAAGTATTTCGGGTCACTTACGACTCGCTGGAGAATTGATCCCCCCTCGGACTTTGTGCGGCAACAGCACCCCCCAAGGTAGGACCCTCTGTGGGAGACTTCTTCTCCTGTTTGGAAGCTTCGGCTTCCAAATCCCCGAGCGAAGTCCTTTTCCTCCTCCAGTCATCTTCCTTCATGGAGACGCTCGCTCCCTCGGTTAGAGTGGGCAGCATTGGGGGCCCGCGTCTGCCCGTATTATCCTCCCCAGTGTCTTCCTTCAAGGGCTCCAGGCAAGGTGCGACCTGGAGCATCTTTTCCAATACCGGATTGTCCAAACCCTCAAGGAGGGGGGCTGAACACCAAATCAACTTCGCCTTTGTTATCCAGTCCTGGTCAAAAAGCAAACTCTCAGAAATAACTTCATAACAAATGAGAGATAGTATGTTCGGCCGGAAGATTCCTTACCTGTTCGGCGGCACGGTTACTGCTCAGGCCCACGTCCTCGGTGATTTCCGGACACTCTACCTGAGGTCCAAAGAATGACTTGTACATCTCCTCGTGCGTCAGGCCGAGGAAATTTTCAATGGCACACGGTCCCTCGGGATTGAACTCCCACAAGCGAAGGGCCCGGCTTTGCAAGGCTGGACTTGACGAACCAGCATAACTTGTATTACACAACCAAACTAAAATCTCCGTTGAAGAGATCTCGAATGCGGCTTTGCAGTATATGCACGTCCTTGGCTGGACCCCAGCTCAGACCTCTGCTAATCCATGACATCAGTTGTGGTGGAGGGCCCGAGTGGAAAACAGGGGCGGCCGCCCACTTGGCACTTCTAGGAGCCGTGATGTAGAACCACTCCTGTTGCCACAATTCAGACACCTCTAGAATGGAACCTTTGGGCCAGGGAGCTCCAGTCATCTTGCGTATTGAGGCACCTCCGCACACTGCATGTTGCCCCTCGATCATCTTCGGCTTTACTTCAAAGGTCTTGAGCCACAGGCCAAAGTGAGGGGTAACCCGGAGGAAGGCCTCACACACGACAATAAATGTCGTGATATGAAGAAAGGAGTCTGGAGCTAGATCATGGAAATCTAGCCCGTAATAAAACATCAAACCCCTGACGAAAGGATCCAGAGCGAGGCCTAGACCTCGGAGGAAGTGGGATACGAACATGACGTTCTTGTTGGGTTCGGGGGAGGGGACGGCCTGCCCTCGGGCAGGCAGCCGATGCAAAACCTTGGCGGTCAGATATCTGGCCTCCCTCAACTTTTTGATGTCTTCTTCCGTGACGGAGGAAGGCATCCATCGACTTGAAGGCCAGATCCGGACATGATTGAAGGTTCGGAGCACCTGACCTGAACCTTGGGTGTTTGAGCTTGAGGTGGGGGAAGGATTCGATTGAGCACGGGAGGGAAAAAATAAGAGCCTTGTCCCTTTATAAAGAGGGTGAATATCAAGTGTCCTCTCTGTGGCCATTTGGACTTGGCTACAGTCTAGGAGTCCTAGAAGCGGTCGGGTTACCCACGCCCGTATTGATGAGAATCCCGGAATAAGGGGACACGATCTCTGCTTTAACAAGACATGCCAAGGAATCCGCCTCGCATGACACGCTGAGAGCCGGACACTATCTTTGTGTTCAAAATCTTCTATGAAGTACTTGGAGGAGGAGCCCGCCTTGCAATGCCGAAGACAATCTGCACGCCGGACTCATCGTCCTTGAAGCCTGGTTCAGGGGCTACTGAGGGAGTCCTGGATTAGGGGGTGTCTGGATGGCCGGACTATACCTTTAGCCGGACTCCTGGACTATGAAGATACAAGATTGAAGACTTTGCCCCGTGTCCGGAAGGGACTTTCCTTGGCGTGGAAGGCAAGCTTGGCGATACGGATATATAGATCTCCTACCATTGTAACCGACTTTGTGTAACCCTAACCCTATCCGGTGTCTATATAAACCGGAGGCTTCTATGGTTTAGCCTCTCCGATCTCGTGGTAGATCTACTCTTGTACTACCCATATCATCAATATTAATCAAGTAGGACGTAGGGTTTTACCTCCATCAAGAGGGCCCGAACCTGGGTAAAAATTCATGTCCCTTGCCTCCTGTTACCATCCGGCCTAGACACACAGTTCGGGACCCCCTACCCGAGATCCGCCGGTTTTGACGCTGACAGAGGGCAATTGTCGTTTTCTGCCACTCAAACAGAAGTTAGGAAGGCTCAAACGTCACTTCAATGATATGTAAACGCTTATGGCCGCTTTGGTTAAGTACGCTGATTCAGATAATACCAAAGACCCTGACTCCGAGGAGGATAAACCGGGGAAAGAGAAAAAAGAACGGCAACACGAAGGGTCAACAGCATAATCCGGTAGGCCATGGGAACAGTGGTAAGCGCAAAGCCAACAACAGCTTGGACTTTGTCGCTAACACCAATGCTCAGGAGAATAGTGAGCGCCGTAAGGGCAAGCAGCCCCAGACGGGCGGAGGTTCGGGCCCCAATTTGGAGCGCCTGTTAAATCAACCATGTCCAAAGCATGGATCAAAGGAGAAGCCATCGTCACATCTTTGGAAGGATTGTTATATCATGCGAGATTTCAAGAACTCCAATATTTTCCAGTACGATAATGGCCCGCCCGGCGGTTCAGGAGGTGGTTTCCACGGGCCGGGTTATGGAGGTGGCAGTTCCGGTTCAGGATTTCAGGGTAATCAAACCGGACACATCAATCAAGGGCACCAAGGAAACCAGGGAGGTTACAACCATCAGGGGAACCACCACCACCAGCAGTAGTCGGGTTATCAGAGCAATCCTAAGCAGCTAAATAGTGGGCAGTATCATGTCTTCACCACTAGCTTGTGTAAACGTGATCAGTAGCTTCACAAGAGGGCAGTAAACTCTGTTAAACCGGCGGTACCTCAGTATTTGCGCTGGTCTGAGCAATCCATTTTGTGGAGTAGAGAGGATCACCCACCCCAGATTGACAATCCGGGTCACTTGGCCCTAGTGGTGGCCCCTCAAGTTGGGGGATATAAGTTCACGAACGTACTCATGGATGGGGGAAGCAGTATCAACATTCTATATTATGATACCTTCCCTCGCATGGGGTTGACAAATAAGAGTCTTAAACCGTCAAACACTGTTTTTCACGGTGTGGTGCCTGGCAAGTCTGCATATCCAGTAGGCAAGATAGCCTTGGAGGTGGCTTTTGGAGATGACTATGATTCAAGGTCAGAAACATTGACTTTTGAGGTGGTGAAAATCAAAAGTTCGTATCACGCTTTGTTTGGGTGACCGGCTTATGCTAAGTTCATGGCGTGGCCGTGTTATGTTTATCTATAGCTTAAAATGCCAGGTCATAAGGGGACTGAGGGAGTCCTAGATTAGGGGTCTTCGGACAACTGGATTATATCCTTTGGCCGGACTGTTGGACTATGAAGATACAAGATTGAAGACTTCGTCTCGTGTCCGGATGGGACTCTATTTGGCGTGGAAGGCAAGCTAGGCAATACGGATATGGATATCTCCTCCTTTGTAACCGACCTTGTGTAACCCTAGCCCCCTCTGGTGTCTATATAAACCGGAGGGTTTTAGTCCGTAGGACAACATACAATCATACCATAGGCTAGCTTTTAGGGTTTAGCCTCTTCGATCTCGTGGTAGATCAACTCTTGTAATACTCATATCATCAAGAATAAATCAAGCAGGACGTAGGGTTTTACCTCCATCAAGAGGGCCCGAACCTGGGTAAAACATCGTGTCCCCTACCTCCTGTTACCATCTGCCTTAGACGCACAGTTCGGGACCCCCTACCCGAGATCCGCCGGTTTTGACACCGACATTGGTGCTTTCATTGAGAGTTCCTCTGTGTCGTCGCTGTTAGGCTTGATGGCTCCTGCAATCATCGATAGCGATGCAGTCCAGGGTGAGACTTTTCTCCCCGGACAGATCTTTGTGTTCGGCGGCTTCACACTGCGGGCCAATTCGCTTGGCCATCTCGAGCAGATCGGAAGTCACGCCCCTGGCCACCAGGTTAGATTTGGAAGCTTAAACTACACGGCCAATATCCGCGGAGACTTGATCTTCGACGGATTCGAGCCTCTGCCTTGTGCGTCACGCGGTCACGATGAGTACGATTTAGCTCTACCATCAGACAGTGTTCAGGAGATCGCACCGGCAGCCGCTCTGACCCTCAATTCAGAGCCAGTTGCGCCTTCCACGGACGGGTGGATGGACCCCGCCACGGAAGCCTTATCCTCATCGGCGATCGAGCCGAACATCGACCTTACCCTGCACGAGAGCCGTGTTGTCAGACTGCCGGATCCTTCTCCGGCCACGGACTCCGAACCGCCTGCGCCCGTTCCTAGCGAATCCGGTTGGGCGCCAATCATGGAGTTTACCTCCGCGGATATTTTTCAGCACTCTCCTTTTGGTAACATACTGAACTGATTAAGGTCTCTCTCCTTGTCAGGAGGATCTTGGCCGAACTATGTCCGGCAGGATTGGGATGCAGACGACGAAGAAATTCGCGCCCCACCCACCACCCACTTAGTAGCCACTGTCGATGACTTAACCGACATGCTCGACTTCGACTCCGAAGACATCGGCGGTATGGACGACGATGCGGGAGACGAAGAGGAACCACTGCCCACAGGGCACTGGACAGACACCTCATCATACGATACATACATGGTGGACACACGCAAAGAAGGCAATGGCGACGAGACAGCGGAGGGTGCCCCTCCAAGAAGCAACCGAAGCGCCGACGTCAGCGGCGCCGCTCTAAGTCCCGCCAAAGCAAAAGTGGTGATACCGGCACAGGAGATAATAACACTCCGGATAGTGCCGAAGACAACAACAATCCCCTCCAGCAAGATTTAGAGCAGGAGGATGGAGGAGCCAGCCCTCCTGAGAAAGCGGCAGATGGAGGGGTGGAGGATGATAATTACATGCCCCCCTCCGAAGATGAGGCAAGCCTCGGCGATGACGAATTCGCTGTGCCAGAGGATCCCGTCGAACAAGAGTGCTTCAAGAGCCGGCTTATGGCCACGGCAAATAGCCTTAAGAAAAAGCAGCAGCTTCAAGCTGATCAAGATCTGCTAGCTGACAGATGGACTGAAGTCCTTGCGGCCGAGGAATATAAACTCGAACGCCCCTCCAAGAGTTACCCAAAATGCAGGTTGCTACCCCGACTGGAGGAAGAAGCGTATGACACGGCTGATCGGCCACCTCATGGCCGCAATAGTGAGGCATTCCAGCCAAAAACTCAGCCCGCACCCCCACATCATTCAATTAAAAAGGCATGAGGAAATACGCCAGACCTGCGAGACGTATTGGAGGACAAAGCAAAGCATGCAAGATCGATCTACGGATCACGAGGGCGTGCCACTATGCGAGACGGTAAATGTCATGCCAGATACAGTAAAAGTAAATCCGGTCGGGCCGAACACAGCGGGCAAGACCCATTCGAGCTGCGTCGCGATATAGCCCAATACAGAGGTGTCGCACACCCCTTATGCTTCACAGACGAAGTCATGGATCATCAAATCCCAGAGGGTTTCAAACCCGTAAATATAGAAGCATATGACGGCACAACAGATCCTGCGGTATGGATCGACGATTTCCTCCTGCACATCCACATGGCCCGCGGTGATGACTTACACGCCATCAAATACCTCCCACTAAAGCTCAAAGGACCAGCGCGGCATTGGCTTAACAGCTTGCCAGCAGAGTCCATTAGCTGTTGGGAAGATCTGAAAGCCGCATTCCTCAACAACTTTCAGGGCACTTATGTGCGACCACCAGATGCCGATGACTTGAGCCACATAATCTAGCAGCCAGAAGAATCGTCCAGGCAATTCTGGACTCGGTTCCTAACAAAGAAAAATCAAATCATCGACTGTCCGAATGCAGAGGCCCTAGCAGCTTTCAAGCACAACATCCGCGATGAGTGGCTAGCCCGGCACCTTGGTCAGGAAAAGCCGAAATCTATGGCAGCCCTCACGACACTCATGACCCGCTTTTGTGCGGGAGAAGACAGCTGGCTGGCTCGCAGCAATAACATATCAAAGAACCATGGTACTTCGGATACCAAGGACGGCAACGACAGGTCACGTCGCAACAAACATAAGCGCTGCATTAACAGCAACAATACCGAGGATACATCAGTCAATGCCGGATTTAAAGGCTCTAAACCCGGTTAGCGGAAAAAGCCATTCAAAAGAAGCACTACAGGCCCGTCCAGTTTGGACCGTATACTCGACCGCTCGTGTCAAATACACAGCACCCCCGACAAGCCAGCCAACCACACCAACATGGATTGTTGGGTGTTCAAGCAGGCCGGCAAGTTAAATGCCGAAAACAAAGATAAGGGGTCACATAGCGATGACGACGAGGAGCCCCGGCAGCCAAACACCGGAGGACAGAAGAGGTTCCCCCCACAAGTGCGGACGGTGAACATGATATACGCGACCCACATCCCCAAGAGGGAGCGGAAGCGTGCGTCAGGGACGTATATGCGTTGGAGCCAGTCGCCCCAAAGTTCAACCCATGGTCCTCCTGTCCGATCACCTTCGATCGCAGAGACCACCCCACTAGTATCCGTCATGGCGGATTCGCCGCACTGGTCCTAGACCCAATCATTGACGGATTTCACCTCACTCGAGTCCTAATGGATGGCAGCAGCAGCCTGAACCTGCTTTATCAGGACACAGTGTGCAAAATGGGTATAGACCCCTCCAGGATCAAACCCACAAAAACGACCTTTAAAGGTGTCATACCAGGTGTAGAGGCCCATTGCACAGGCTCAGTCACACTGGAAGTGGTCTTCGGGTCCCCGGATAACTTCCGAAGCGAAGAGTTAATCTTCGACATAGTCCCGTTCCGCAGTGGCTACCATGCACTGCTCGGGCGAACCGCATTTGCGAGATTCCACGCGGTACCGCATTATGCATATCTCAAGCTCAAGATGCCAGGACCTCGGGGGGTCATACCGTGGAACTTCGGATACCAAGGACGGCAATGGTAGGTCACGTCGCAACAAACATAAGCGCCGCATTAACAGCGATAATACTGAGGATACGGCAGTCAATACCGGATTCAAAGGCTCTAAACCCGGTCAGCGGAAAAAGCCATTTAAAAGAAGCACTCCGGGCCCGTCCAGTTTGGACCGCATACTCGATCGCTCGTGTCAAATACATGGTACCCCTGACAAGCCAGCCAACCACACCAACAAGGATTGTTGGGTGTTCAAGCAGGCCGGCAAGTTAATTGCTGAAGACAAAGATAAGGGGTCACACAACGATGACGAAGAGGAGCCCCGGCAGCCGAACACTGGAGGACAGAAGAGGTTCCCCCCACAAGTGCGGACAGTGAACATGATATACGCAACCCACATCCCCAAGAGGGAGTGGAAGCATGCGCGCAGGGACGTATATGCGTTGGAGCCAGTCGCCCCAAAGTTTAACCCATGGTCCTCCTGTCCGATCACCTTCGATCGCAGGGACCACCCCACTAGTATCCATCATGGCAGATTCGCCGCACTGGTCCTAGACCCAATCATCGACGGATTTCACCTCACTCGAGTCCTTATGGATGGTGGGAGCAGCCTGAACCTGCTTTACCAGGACAGAGTGCGCAAAATGGGTATAGACCCCTCAAGGATCAAACCCACAAAAACGACCTTTAAAGGTGTCATTCCAGGTGTAGAGGCCCATTGCACAGGCTCAATTATACTGGAAGTGGTCTTCGGATCACCGGATAACTTTCGAAGCGAAGAATTAATCTTCGATATACTCCCGTTCCGCAGTGGCTATCATGCACTGCTCGGGCGAACCGCATTTGCAAGATTCAATGCGGTACCGCATTATGCATTCCTCAAGCTCAAGATGCCAGGACCTCGGGGGGTCATCACAGTTAATGGAAACACAGAGCGCTCCCTCCGCACGGAGGAGCACACTGCGGCCCTCGCAGCAGAAGCGCAAAGCAGCCTCTCAAGGCAATCCACCAGTTCGGCGTTTCAAGACCCGGACACCTTCAAGCGCGCTCGGAGTAATCGGCAACTAGACCGCCGGGCACGATCTGAGCCCGCGTAGCAATGCGGCCCCCACCCCAGTCCCAGCCAAACGGTGAAATCCATGCCACGCGTACATAATTACGCATTAAAAATACCATGGGCACAGGAGGGGAGGGGGCACAACTACGGCATGCCCCAATACGCGGTTTAAACCGCACTAGGGGCTTCCCGCTTCTTTATTTTTCTATTTCAGGACTTTAATCTCTGGAAACACTATCCGGCAGCACGATTTCCAAACACATGATGCAGCAACCAAGGAGGCAGAAAGCCACGTCACACCACGGAACTCCCAGGTGGATTACGATAACGAGTGAAATATTTGCTTTAATACTATTCCTCAGCTTGCCCTTGGAAGGGACATAGTCCTACTTTTTTGCTTATCACACTATCTGTATCATTCTGCTTTAACGCACCTTTCCAAATAAATAATGCATAACATTACGACTATTATTGCATTCTTGTTTTATATATGTGTTCATTAATGACGCCTTGCAACCGTACACTTTGGTACGGCCAATACAGCAGGGGCTTAAGTACCCTACATTATGGTGTGAGAAGTCCGAACACTTTCACAAGTGCGGCACCCCAAACTTATAGCATTATATGCATCAGCTCCAAATTATGTCTTTGGTCAAATGTTTGGTTTGCCCGGCTCCTATGTTTTGGTACCTTACGTTCCCCTCTATCGGCTAACGTAGCACTAGGATAACTACTGCGATTGTGCCCCGGTTCTGCTGGGCTAAGCACCTCAGTAGAGAAAGCTAAAACTGACTGTCATGATAAGGCGAGAGACTGGTCGCTGTTCGGCGAGGTTTCGAGTCCCTAAAGACTTATGCCGCTTAGAGGGAGGAGCCGGTCCTGTCCGGCTTAAAGGCATGTATCGCGCCCCGAATTCGGCCTTCCGAATACCACGGGCTTCGCCGAAATTTAAAATTATAGAATTCTATGGCTAAGTGAGAGTGATAAAGCATTATTAGTCCGGTTGTCTTGTTCGCTGTGCTGAGCACCTCCCTCGAAGGACCCAAAAATGGGAAAAAGAGTGCTCAGGTTTATCCCGAACACCCCAGCACTCGCGGCACGGGGGCAGAAGCCGAGGACTAGCCATCTCTCAGATTGGATAAACAGCCAAACAAAAGGTAATATTTTAAATTCAAACAAGCGTTGCATAGCGCATATGAAACAAGTTTTCATCATACAGGATCACACAAGCAAGTTTACTCAAATATTACATCCTTTGAACATTCGTCCGCTACAAGACGGGCACCCTTCAGGACACCCTCATAATAAATTTCAGGGGTGCGATGCTCCTTGCCCTGTGGCGGTCCTTCCTTGATCAGCTTCATGGCGTTTAGCTTGGCCCATTGCACCTTCACACGGGCGAAAGCCCGGCGTGCACCTTTGATGCAGACGGACCGCTTGACGACTTCCAGCCGTGGGCAGGCATCCACAAGCCGCCTCACCATGCCGAAGTAGCTGTTCGGAAGGGCGTCGCCAGGCCACAGCCGGACTATAAAGCCCTTCATGGCCTGTTCGGCCGCCTTGTGTAGCTCGACCAACTGCTTCAGCTGGTCGTTCATAGGCATCAGGTGTTCGGTCCTAGTATACTGAGACCAGAACAGCTTCTCGTTGAGCTTCCCTCCTCGGCCTAGTAAAACTATGCGGCATCCGACACGCTGTAGGGCAAATCTGTGAATGCTCCTGGAGAGCTCCGGATTCGGGTAAGTAATAGGTAATTTACTTTCACATGCTTGCTTTGCATATAGAATGCCTTACCCGCCGCTATTTTCTTCATTGCGTCAATCTCCTGGAGGGCCTTTTGGGCTTCGGCCTTGGCACTCTTTGCGCTCTCAAGGTCCGAGGCAAGCTCAGACTCTCACGTCTTCGAGTCAAGCTCCAACGCCTCGTGCTTCGTCACGAGAGCCTAGAGCTCTTGTTGCACCTCGCCCACCCGAGCCTCTTGCCTTTCCCGCTCGGTGCGCTCCTTGGCCGCTTTATCTTCGGCCTTGGACAGTGCTTGCTTTAGGGTCGCCACTTCGGTCGTGGCCCCTGGCAAATATACTATGATCCTGTCATTTTGCAATCACGTCTTCTTTTATATATACATATCTATAGACAGGGTATTACTTACCCTTGTTCTCCTCGAGCAGCCTATTGGCAAGGCCGAGCTCTTTCTTGGACCCCTCGAGGTCCTGCTTCAGTGTGGCGACCTCCGCAGTCAGTGCGGCTGAGGCCAGCAGCGAAGCCTGCATACGCATATTGACATACTTATATCAGACTCCTGTGATATTATTTGATCCTCTGTTCGGTTTTTCTTTGTGAACACCGAACAAAGCATCAGGGGCTACTGTCTATGCGGTAATATTTTTCCTATATTTTAAACACTTACCTCAAAGCTAATTAGAAGGCTGGCACAGGCTTCAGTCAATCCGCTTTTGGTGGACTGAACCTTCTGGACCACCGCACTCATAATAGTACGGTGCTCCTCGTCGATGGAAGCGCTGCGAAGCGCTCCCAGCAGATTGTCCGGTGCCTCTGGATGGACAGAGGTCACCGGCACAGGCGTCTTGCCCCTCTTGGAAGGAGGCCGCCTGCCCGAGTCCAGAACCACTGGAGGTTTCGGCGCGGTGTCCGGCTGAGGGCCGAACGCGGAGCCCTCAGGGGCCTTGTTCCCCCCGCTCCCGGAGTCCGGAAGGTCGCCTTGCGGCGCCTCCGGGACTCCCTCCCCTCGACCCGGTGCCTCTTGAGACAATACCTCAGTGTCGTCCGCGGGGCAAGGAGAGGTGGCGATCGGAAGTGGATCGCTATCCATATCCGACGAGCCCAGGGAGCCGTCCGACGATACATCGATACGGGCTCGTGGCGGCCTGCATAATCATATTTGGCGTTAGGGGAAGCAGTGCAATAAAGGAATGCTATGAGTTACTCTGGTATCCGAATAATTACGACTTCGCCAGGGGCTTGGCCCTGAGCAGCCAGTCATCTTCGCCTTCGGCGGCGGTGGTGGAACTGTCCGGAAGGAGTGTCCTTCCCTTCTTGGACCCTCCGGCCTCCCCAGTTGGGGCGGCCTTCCATTTCTTGTCTCCCCCAACTGAAGGGGGGCATCTTCTTCTTCCTCCTTGTCTTCGGGGGAGGAGTGTGCCGCAGAGTCATCGGACGGTGAGTCCGATGACGCTTGGCGTCAGGAACTCTTTCGGGTTCCCTTGGCCTTCTTGGTATTCTCCGGCATCGTGTAAGGAGCCGGAGTCAGCATCTTCGCCAGGAGAGCATCTGCTGGGCCTTCGGGCAAAGAGCCGGACAGTCGATCTGTCCGGCCGTCTCCTGCCAGTCCTGTCAAAGGTACGAGAGCTTAGATCCTGCATAGAGTCAAACTATGAAAAACAAGTATCCTGTGAGAGGTAAAATAGCTTACCATGCTGGCTTGGCGCTTCGCTCAGAATCCATGGTCCTCGGTAGTGGGAGGGGGAACCTCAACACTCTTGAATAGCACCTTCCAGGCATCTTCATGAGTTGTGTCGAAGAGCTTGTTCAGAGTTCAGTGGTGGGCCGAGTCGAACTCCCACAAGTTGAAAGCCCGTTGTTGGCACGGGAGGATCCGGTGGATGAGCATGACCTGGACTACATTGACAAGTTTGAGCTTCTTGTTCACCATGTTTTGAATACATGTTTGGAGTCCGCTCAGCTCCCCCGAACTACCCCAGGACAGGCCCTTCTCTTGCCAGGAGGTGAGCCGTGTGGGGAAGCCAGATCAGAACTCGGGGGCCGCTGCCCATTTAGGGTCACGCGGCTTGGTGATGTAGAACCACCCTGATTGCCACCCCTTTATGGTCTCCACGAAGGAGCCCTCGAGCCATGTGACATTGGGCATCTTGCCCACCATGGCGCCTCCGCACTCCGCCTGGCAGCCGCTCACTACCTTTGGCTTGACATTGAAGGTCTTCAGTCATAAGCCGAAGTGGGGCTTGATGCGGAGGAAGGCCTCGCACACGACGATAAACGCCGAGATGTTGAGGATGAAGTTCGGGGCCAGATCGTGGAAATCCAGGCTGTAGTAGAACATGAGCGCCTGGACGAATGGGTGGAGAGGGAATCCCAGTCCGCGGAGGAAGTGGGTAAGGAACACTACCCTCTCATGGGGCCTGGGGGTGGGGATGAGCTGCCCCTCATCTGGGAGCCGGTGCGCGATGTCGTCGGGCAGGTATCCGGCTCTCCTCAGCTTCTTGATGTGTCCCTCCGTGATGGAGGAGACCATCCACCTGCCTCCCGCTGCGAACATGGTTGGAGACGGTCGAGGTGGGAAATGCGGACTTGGGTGCTAGAGCTCGAGTGTGCGAAAATGGATGAGCAAAGGAGGAAGAAGGCGTGGATGAAAAGGTGAATCCTTATCCCTTTATATGGGCGGACGAAACTATGCATCCCCACTAGCCTGGTAAAACTCGCTTATCCCTCAAGCGCCATAGTCGATGGCGCGGTTGGGTTACCCACGCCCGTATTGATGAGAATCCCGTGATAAGGGGACACGATCTCTGCTTTGACAAGACGTGTCAAAAAACTGCCTCACGTTATGTGCGGGGCTAGTTAAAGGAAACGGTTCGAATAATCACCGGGCCATGTCATAATGTCGTGTTGCCAAAACAAGTCAGCAAATTAGATTTGTGGAAATATTATTCTCTCTACGGTGGTATGTGGAACTTATTTTGCAGCGTCAGACACTATCCTTGTATTCAAATTCTTCCGTGGTGTATTCGAAGGAGGAACCTGCCTTGCAATGCCGAAGACAATACTACGCGCCGGACTCATCGTCATTGAAAGCCTGGTTCAGGGGCTACTGAGGGAGTCCTGGATTAGGGGTCTCCGGACAGCCAGATTATATCCTTTGGCCGGACTGTTGGACTATGAAGATACAAGATTGAAGACTTCGTCTCGTGTTCGGATGGGACTCTACTTGGCGTGGAAGGCAAGCTAGGCAATACGGATATGGATATCTCCTCCTTTGTAACCGACCTTGTGTAACCCTAGCCCCCTCCGGTGTCTATATAAACCGGAGGGTTTTAGTCCATAGGACAACATACAATCATACCATAGGCTAGCTTCTAGGGTTTAGCCTCTTCGGTCTCGTGGTAGATCAACTCTTGTAATACTCATATCATCAAGAATAAATCAAGCAGGACGTAGGATTTTACCTCCATCAAGAGGTCCCGAACCTGGGTAAAACATCGTGTCCCCTGCCTCCTGTTACCATCCGCCTTAGACGCACAGTTCGGGACCCCCTACCCGAGATCTATCGGTTTTGACACCGACAGGGACCATCATAGTACACGGGAGCAGGAAGATCGTTTTGGAATGTGAGGAAGGTGATGCGGCTTTTGCTTAGTCGGTTTGTGCCACGGAGGAATTGAAGTTTTATAAGGACCAAGTTGATCCCGCAGATATGACTTCTTTGAAAAAGCCAACTACGGAACACGATCTGGCGTTGAAGTTTAAATCAGCCATAGATACGAAGATGGTTGATTTTGTTCCTGGCAATTCATCCAAGCAGTTCAGCATCAGTGCCTAACATGGATCCCAAATAGGAAAGTGTCCTCATCGAGTTCATCCGTGAGAACCGGGACATCTTTGCATGGAAATCTTCTGACATGCCAGGTGTATCGAGGGAACTCGCTGAGCACACACTTAACATCGATCCTAAGTTTAAACCGGTCCGACAGTTTCTCCGACGCTTCAATGAAGAAAGGCGTAAGGCTATCGGTGAAGAGGTAGCTCGGTTGTTGGCCACATGGTTTATTGTGGAAGTCTTTCACCCAGAGTGGTTGGCTAATCCAGTGCTGGTTCTCAAGAAAAACGGCACTTGGCGTATGTGTGTAGATTACACAGACTTGAACAAAGCTTGTCCTGCATACCCCTTTGCCCTCCCTCGTATTGATCAGATCATTGATGCTACGACGGGTTGTGACCGTTTGTGTTTTCTGGATGCTTACTCTGGTTATCATCATATCAAAATGGCAGTTAAGGACCAGGAGAAGACAGCTTTCATCACTCCCTTTGGAGCCTTCTGCTATGTCTCCATGCCCTTTGGGCTCAAGAGTGCCCAGACGACTTATCAACGTTGTGTTCAGAATTGTCTTCATAAGCAGATTGGGTGCAATGTTCATGCATATGTGGATGATATTGTGATAAAGTCCAGGAAGGAGGAAACATTAATAGACGATTTGAGAGAAACTTTTGACAACCTCCGGGTTTACAAGATGATGCTTAATCCGGAAAAGTGTGTCTTCGATGTACCGGTGATATGTCTCCGTCGTATCTACTTTTCCAAACACTTTTGCCCTTGTTTTGGACTCTAACTTGTATGATTTGAATGGAACTAACCCGGACTGACGCTGTTTTCAGCAGAATTGCCATGGTGTTGTTTTATGTGCAGAAAACAAATATTCTCGGAATGACCTGAAACTCCACGGAACATCTTAGAAAAAACAATAAAAATCCTTGCCAAAGATGAAGACCAGGGGGCCCACACCCTTCTCACGAGGGTGGGGGGCGCCCCCCCTAGGGCGCGCCCCCTAAGTCGTGGGCCCCCCTAGAAACCCTCCGACGCCAACTCCAACTCTATATATTTGCTTTTGGAGAGAGAAAAATCAGAGAGAAGAAATCATCGCATTTTACGATATGGAGCCGCCACCAAGCCCTAAAACCTCTTGGGAGGGCTGATCTGGAGTCCGTTCAGGGCTCTGGAGAGGGGGATTGGTCGCCGTCGTCATCATCAACCATCCTCCATCACCAATTTCATGATGCTCACCACCGTGCGTGAGTAATTCCATCGTAGGCTTGCTGGACGGTGATGGGTTGGATGAGATTTATCATGTAATCGAGTTAGTTTTGTTAGGGTTTGATCCCTAGTATCCATTATGTTCTGAGATCGGTGTTGCTATGACTTTGCTATGCGTAATGCTTGTCACTAGGGCCCGAGTGCCATGATTTCAGATCTGAACCTATTATGTTTTCATGAATATATGTGAGTTCTTGATCCTATCTTGCAAGTCTATAGTCACCTACTATGTGTTATGATCCGGCAACCCCGAAGTGACAATAATCGGGACCACTCCCGGTGATGACCTTAGTTTGAGGAGTTCATGTATTCACTATGTGCTAATGCTTTGTTCCGGTTCTCTATTAAAAGGAGGCCTTAATATCCCTTAGTTTCCAATAGGACCCCGCTGCCACGGGAGGGTAGGACAAAAGATGTCATGCAAGTTCTTTTCCATAAGCACGTATGACTATATACGGAATACATGCCTACATTACATTGATGAATTGGAGCTAGTATGTTATGACTGTTACATGATGAACCGCATCCGGCATAATTATCCATCACTGCTCCGGTGCCTACGAGTTTTCCATATACTGGTTTATGCTTATTTACTTTCCCGCTGCTACTATTACAATCACTACAAAGTACCAAAAATATTACTTTTGTTGTCTTTCCTTTTGTTGCCGCTACCACCACTATCATATTACTTTGCTACTAAACACTCTGTTGTAGATACTAAGTTTCCAGGTGTAGTTGAATTGACAACTCAGCTGCTAATACTTGAGAATATTCTTTGGCTCCCCTTGTGTCGAATCAATAATTTTGGGTTGAATACTCTACCCTCGAAAGCTGTTGCGATCCCCTACACTTGTGGGTTATCAAGACTAATTTCTGGCGCCGTTGCCGGGGAGCATAGCTCTATTCTTTGAGTCACTTGGGATTTATATCTACTGGACACTATGAAGAACTTGAGAGATCCAAAGACCAAGATCTATCCCTCAACTACGAGGGGAGGTAAGGAACTGCCATCTAGCTCTGCACTTGATTCACCTTCTATTATGAGTAAGTTTGCGACACCTACACCTGCTTCTGCTATTCGTTCTTATATGTCACATGTTATTGATGATGCCACTTCTGCTATGGATGATACTTATGATGAAACTGCTTCTATGCCTGATACTACTGTGCCCCTTGATGAATTTCTTGATGAACAAATTGCTAGGGCTAGAGAAAAAGAAGAGAGTCTCCCACAAGCTTGGGGGAGGCTTCTCAAGTTACTTAATGCTTTGCCTAATCATCCTCTTAAGAAACCTGAAATACTTGATATCTTTTATAATGGACTAACCGATGCTTCCAGAGATTACCTGGATAGTTGTGTTGGTTCTCTTTTCAGGGAAAGAACACCGGATGAAGCTGAAATCTTATTGAATAATACGTTGACAAATGAAAATAATTGGGCACCTCCTGAGCCACCTCCTGAGCCAGCTCCTGCTCCAATTACTGAGCTTATTCTTAAACCAACTCCAAAGAAGAGAGGTATTCTATTTCTCAGTCCTGAAGATATGCAAGAGGCAAAGAAATCTATGAAAGAAAAAGGTATTAAAGCTGAAGACGTTAAGAATTTCCCTCCTATTAAAGAAATACATGGTCTTAATTCACCGCCTATTGAAGAAACATATGATCTCAATTCTTTATTTACTGAACAACCTCCTGATCCCGATATCCCGACACAGGTAGTAAAGGTAAATTCTCTCTATAGATATGATAAAGCTGAAGTCCCTCCTGCTAAAATTGCAAGTCAGTGCTTGGATGAGTTTGATAACTTTATGTTTAAGCAAGACGACTTCAATGCTTATTTTGGTAGACAATTAAAAGAAAATGCTTATATGATTAGACGCTTGGGTGATTATATGCCTGATATTAAAGGTGAACTTAAACTTGTTAGCAAACATGCTTCTATGGTTATCACTCAAGTAGAACAAGTACTTAAGGCTCAAAAAGAAGTGCTTGATGAAATGAATAGTAAGAAAAATGATTATGATATTAGAGTGGCTACTCGAACTGGTAGAATGACTCAGGAACCGTTGTATCCTGAAGGCCACCCTAAGAGAATCGAGCAAGATTCTCAAAGAAATAATATTGATGTTCCTAGTTCTTCTAAAAAGAAGAAGAAGAAAAATGATAGAACTGTCCAAACTTCTAGTGAACCTATTGCTGAACCACCTGATAATCCAAATCATATTTCTATGTCTGATGCCGAAACACAATCTGGTAATGAACATGAACCTAGTAAAAATATTAATGATGATGTTCATGATGATGCTCAACCTAGTAATGATAATGATGTAGAAATTGAACCTGTTGTTGATCTTGATAACCCACAATCAAAGAATCAATGTTATGATAAAAGAGACTTTGTTGATAGGAAACATGGTAAAGAAAGGGAACCTTGGGTTCAGAAACCCATGCCTTTTCCTCCGAAACCATCCAAGAAAAATGATGATGAGGATTTTGAGCGCTTTGCTGAAATGATTAGGCCTATCTTTTTGCGTATGAGGTTAACTGATGTGCTCAAAACAAATCCTTATGCTAAATATATGAAGGATATCATTACTAATAAAAGAAAGATACCAGAAGCTGAGATTTCCACCATGCTTGCTAATTATACTTTTAAGGGTGGAATACCAAAGAAACTTGGAGACCCCGGAGTACCTACTATACCTTGCTCCATTAAAAGAAATTATATTAAAACTGCTTTATGTGATCTTGGAGCCGGTGTTAGTGTTATGCCTCTCTCTTTATATCATAGACTTGACTTGAATAAGCTAACACCTACTAAAATATCTTTGCAAATGGCTGATAAATCAACTACTATACCTGTCGGTATCTGTGAGGATGTGCCTGTTGTGGTTGCAAACGTTACTATTTTAACGGCTTTATTATACTTGATATTCCCGAGGATGATAGTATGTCTATTATTCTTGGAAGACCTTTTCTTAATACTGCAGGGGCTGTTATTGATTGCAGGAAAGGCAATGTCACTTTTCATGTTAATGGTAATGAGCATACGGTACACTTTCCGAGGAAACAACCTCTAGTTCATAGTATCAACTCTATTAGAAAAATTCCATCGATTATATTTGGAGGTTTTGAATTTCATCTTCCTACTGTTAAGAAGAAATATGATATTCTTATTATTGGGGATGTGCATATCCCCGTTGAGGTAACTTAGTGTTATTCGAAATTTCTCCGGTTTCATGATTATCGGAATGAGTTTGTTAACAAGACTTGATCAACCTTGTTAGTGGATTCTTTTTGATGAGCATGAGATGGATGAAACTAGAAGCACAAACTTTTGTACCCCACTTTTACTTTCTGTTATTTATATTAAATAAAGTAAAAATAGTATTTTCTGTCTATTTCCTGACTTATCCGTGCAATATAAAAATATCCCGAAAATAAAAGTCCTCAGAATGCCATGCCAATTTAATATGATTTTTCGGGAATATATGAGGATTTACTGTGCAAAAATTACCACGGGAGGAGCTGCCACCTGGCCACGAGCGTGGTGGGCGCCCCCCCCCCCCTATAGGGCGCGCCCCCTGCCTCGTGGGCCCACGGTGGCCCTCCTCCACTTATCCCAGCACCCATCTTCTTCCTCTATCTCACACAAACCCGAAAAACCAACGCAAGCACGAGTTCCAGCCACTTTTGCTGTGATTTTCGATCTCCTTGCTCAAAGCACCTCTCGCAAAACTACTTGGGGAGATTGTTCATTGGTATGTGACTCCTCCATTGGTCCAATTAGTTTTTGTTCTAGTGCTTTATTCTTTGCAAATTTGTGTTGCATAGGTGACCATGTTCTTGAGCTTGCAATTCAAATTTATATGGTCCCAAGTAGTTCTAATGCTTGATTTAGGCTCTAGGCACTTGTCGGAGTAGTTGCTATCAATATTACTGAGTTTGGTTTACTTTTATTTGAAGTTACTAAAAATTTCAGATTATTTCAGAAAAATAATGAGATTTTTGAGGGGCTCATCGAGCCAAAGCTCGAAGGAAAAGGCACCGAAGCCTAAGTATAATTTGCCGTGCACCGCGGAGATTCGGGCGTGTGAATGGCCTTCTGAAGATTTCTTGAGAGCAGCCGCTATCTATGAAGATTTTCATGGATTGGATCACAATGCAGGCCTCACCGCTTTCCTCCACGGCCAATGCGATCAGTATCTCTTACTCACAAATACTTTTGTGCAAAACTTCCATTTTCATTCTAGGAACTCACCACCTACGGTGGAGTTTCATTCATATGATGAGCATAAGGAGATGTCACTTTATGATTTCTGTTGGATTTGTTTAATCCCTTTTGAGGGCAAGACAGAAGAACCACATCATGATGATGTGGCTGGGTTTATTGATACTATCACTGTAGGAGAAACTAGGAAGGTTTCCGATGCACGAATCACTAGCATACATTTTCCTGTTTTACGCTACTTTGCATTATTTGCTAGTCGTTGTTTAATTGGACGCGGAAACAGTGGAAACCTTAGTATCCCTGATATAATTATTCTGCACCACGGTTTATACAGTGGTAACACTTTTAGTATGGGCGGTATTATTGCTAGACGGTTAAGTATGAACCGTACAAAGGGTCCCATCTTTGGAGGCATCTATGCCACACGCCTAGTTGCACATTTTTACATACCTATTAGGCATGCTGAGAAGGAAGAAAAGGTGCTGCCCCGTGTTTTTCTAGATCATAAAAGTATGGTGGCACATGATTTTATTGTTAAGAATAGGGCAGGAGAGCTTAAATATCAATTGTTCTTTAACAAACATCATCCTGAGACTATTATCCTGCCTGCTCCTTCTTTGTTTAATTTTGTAGGACCCTACCTCGTTACGTGGGCTGCCGTCCAAGCTTACAAGAATCCTGCACCAGCCCCGGAACAGGAACCACAAGATGAACCTCCACGACAATCTGTTTATTCTTGGTATCCAGACATGATTGTCAGCCAGTGGTAGTCAGAGTCTTCTTCTTCATCACAGTATGATCCCAACTATTCTTCCTCATCACAGTACGACCCCAACAACTATTATTATGGATATCCGCCAGCCAGCCGTGGCCATAAACCAACTTAGGCCAAAAGCCTAAGCTTGGGGGAGTACATATTTCTCACCGACATTACATTTATGTTCACACACACTCATTACTAGATGTCGGTGCTCATACTTTTTCACTGTAATATCCATGCTAGTTTATTTTCTTTTTCCTGCTTTCTTCTTGTGTGTTGTTAAACCTTAAGAAAAACCAAAAAATTAGTAGTAGTTATTTTTCTGTTGTAGTAGTAATAATTAAAAAGAAAACCCAAAAATATTTCCCGTTCTTCTTTTGCTTGTTGGGAGCTTTCCCGTGTAAATAGTTTTATTTCTTTTCTTTTCTTTGGGGGTCAGTAGGAGAATACCATAATTAAATTGTTGAAGTGGCTCTTATATGCATTATTGTTGATTTAACCAAGAGCCCATATTGCCTCGTCTTCTCCTGTTTATTGAATGCTCGCAGATTTCAGCTTAGTCCAATGCACGTGCACTCTTATTATTATTCACACCGTTCGGTCGTGCAAGTGAAAGGCAATTATGATGATATATGATGGACTGACTGAGATGAGAAAAGCTGGTATGAACTCGATCTCTTTTGTTTTTGTAAATATGATGAGTTCCTCGTTCTTGATTCAGCTTATTATGAATAAACATGTTTGCAATGACAATTAGAGATCATAGTTGCTTGTGCCATGCTTGATTAGCTATGAGTTATAATGATTTACCTTGTGTGCCAACATGTTATTAAGATGATTATGATGTGGTATGATGGGGTGGTATGCTCCATTGAATGATTTAAGTGACTTGACTTGGCACATGTTCACGCATGTAGTTGAAACAAATCAACATAGCCTTCACGATATTTATGTTCATGGTGGATTATATCCTACTCATTCTTGCATCCAATGTTTATTAATTTTAATGCATGTACATGGCTGTTGTCGCTCTCTAGTTGGTCGCTTCCCAGTCTTTTGCTAGCCTTCACTTGTACTAAGCGGGAATACTGCTTGTGCATCCAATCCCCTAAACCCCAAAGTTACTCCAGATGAGTCCACTATACCTTCTTATATGCGATATCTACCTGCCGTTCCAAGTAAATTTGTATGTGCCAAACTCTAAACCTTCAAATAAACATTCTGTTTTGTATGCTCGAATAGCTCATGTATCAACCAAGGTTGTCCTTATCTTCCGTGTTAGGCGGGTTATTCTCAAGAGGAGTGGACTACGCTCCTCACTCACGAGAAAATGGCTGGTCACCGGGATGCCCAGTCCCATGCTTTATGCAAACTAAATCAAAATTAATTGCAAACAAAACTCCCCCTGGGACCTGATGTATGTTGGAGGCACTCGTTGTTTCGAGCAAACCATGGATTGATGTTTGTTGGTGGAGGGGGAGTATAAACTTTACCATTCTGTTTGGGAACCGCCTATAATGTGTTTAGCATGGAAGATATCGCCATCTCTTAGTTGTTGCGTTGACAATGAAAGTATACCGCTCAAAATACAATTTATCTCTATTTCAAAACCGAGCTCTGGCACCTCTACAATTCCCTGCTTCCCTCTGCGAAGGGCCTATCCATTTACTTTTATGTTGAGTCATCACCCTCTTATTAAAAAGCACTAGCTCGAGAGCACAACTTTCATTTGCATTCATCACTGTTAATTTATATTGGGTATGACTATGATTGGATCTCTTCTACCATGAATTACAATGTCTAGTCAGTCCTTGATCTTTAAAGGTGCTCTGCATTTATGTTTTGCGGTCTCAGAAAGGGCTAGCGAGATACCATCTTGTTATATCATATTATGATTGTTTTGAGAAAGTGTTGTCATCCGAGATTTATTATTATGACTTGCTAGTTGATTATGCTATTGATATGAGTAGTTATGAGACCTGAGAATTATTGAAAATGTGGTTAGTTATGATCTATGCTGAAAACTTGAATGCTGGCTTAACATAGTTACAACAACAAGAGCAAACAGAGTTTGTAAAAGTTTTTTTTTCTTTCTTTCAGTTTGTCAACTAAACTGCTTCAGGACAAGCAAGGGTTTAAGCTTGGGGGAGTTGATACGTCTCCGTCGTATCTACTTTTCCAAACACTTTTGCCCTTGTTTTGGACTCTAACTTGTATGATTTGAATGGAACTAACCCGAACTAACGCTGTTTTCAGCAGAATTGCCATGGTATTGTTTTATGTGCAGAAAACAAATATTCTCGGAATGACCTGAAACTCCACGGAACATCTTAGAAAAAACAATAAAAATCCTCGCCAAAGATGACGACCAGGAGGCCCACACCCTTCTCACGAGGGTGGGGGGCGCCCCCCCTAGGGTGCGCCCCCTACCTCGTGGGCCCCCTGGAAACCCTCCAACGCCAACTCCAACTCTATATATTTGCTTTCGGAGAGAAAAAAATCAAAGAGAAGAAATCATAACGTTTTACGATACAGAGCCGCCGCCAAGCCCTAAAACCTCTCGGGGGGGGGGCTGATCTGGAGTCTGTTCAGGGCTCCGGAGAGGGGGATTTGTCGCCGTCGTCATCATCAACCATCCTCCATCACCAATTTCATGATGCTCACCGCCGTGCATGAGTAATTCCATCGTAGGCTTGCTGGACGGTGATGGGTTGGATGAGATTTATCATGTAATCGAGTTAGTTTTGTTAGGGTTTGATCCCTAGTATCCATTATGTTCTGAGATTGATGTTGCTATGACTTTGCTATGCTTAATGCTTGTCACTAGGGCCCAAGTGCCATGATTTCAGATCTGAACCTATTATGTTTTCATGAATATATGTGAGTTCTTGATCCTATCTTGCAAGTCTATAGTCACCTACTATGTGTTATGATCCGGCAACCCCGAAGTGACAATAATCGGGACCACTCCCGGTGATGACCTTAGTTTGAGGAGTTCATGTATTCACTATGTGCTAATGCTTTGTTCCGGTTCTCTACTAAAAGGAGGCCTTAATATCCCTTAGTTTCCAATAGGACCCCGCTGCCACGGCAGGGTAGGACAAAAGATGCCATGCAAGTTCTTTTCCATAAGCATGTATGACTATATACGGAATACATGCCTACATTACATTGATGAATTGGAGCTAGTTCTGTGTCACCCTATGTTATGACTGTTACATGATGAACCGCATCCGGCATAATTATCCATCACTGATCCAGTGCCTACGAGTTTTCCATATACTGGTTTACGCTTATTTACTTTCCCGTTGCTACTGTTACAATCACTACAAAATTCCAAAAACATTACTTTTGTTGTCTTTACTTTTGTTGCCGCTACCACCACTATCATATTACTTTGCTACTAAACACTCTGTTGCAGATACTAAGTTTCCATGTGTGGTTGAATTGACAACTCAGCTGCTAATACTTGAGAATATTCTTTGGCTCCCCTTGTGTCGAATCAATAAATTTGGGTTGAATACTCTACCCTCGAAAGCTGTTGCGATCCCCTACACTTGTGGGTTATCAACCAGCGGGCAAACTCTTGGGTTTTCTGGTGTCAAATAGAGGCATTGAGGCTAATCCAGAAAAAAATTAGCAATTACATCTTTGGCTAAACCGGCGTGCATCAATGACGTTCAACATCTGGCCGGACGGATTGTGGCTTTGAGCCGGTTTATCAGTCATCTTGGGGAGAAGGCTATCCCTTTATATCAGATGCTCAAGAAAACAGATAATTTTGTCTGGAGCGAGGCAGCTGATAAAGCGTTTGAGGATCTGAAGCGGCAGTTTGCTGAACCGCCTGTGCTTGCAGCATCGATCGATAAGGAGCCATTATTGTTATATGTGGTTGCTAATGCCCCAGTTGTTAGCGTGGCTATTGTGGTAGAGCGCAAGGAAGTTGGGAAGGAATATCCGGTTCAATGGCCGGTTTATTATATCAGTGAGGTGCTCATTGAGTCAAAGCAGAGGTATCCACATTGGCAGAAGCTGGTATATGGAGTGTTTATGGCAAGCCGGAAGCTTAAACACTATTTTCAGGGTCATCCTAACGCAGTGGTAAGTTCAGCCCCTCTGGGAGATATCATTCAAAATAGAGAAGCAACGGGCCGGATTGCCAAGTGGGCTATTGAGCTTGGACCTCACGGGCTCAAATATATACCTCGCACAACGATCAAATCCCAGGCACTCGTGGACTTCATAAATGATTGGACAGAGTTGCAGGCACCAGAGGAGAAGCCAGATAATACGTATTGGACTATTCACTTTGATGGATCCAGGCAGTTGGAAGGCTCGGGGGCTGGAGTCATACTAAATTCCCCACGAGGTGACAAGTTTTGTTATGTCCTCCGTTTAATGTTCCCTTGTACTAACAATGCAGCTGAATATGAGGCCTTACTCCATGGTCTTCGGATGACTAAGGAGATGAACTTAAGCCGGGTTAAGTGCTTCGGGGATTCAGATCTGGTGGCTCAACAGGTGTCTGGCACTTGGGATTCTAAAGACCCACTTATGGCTGCATACTACCGAGAGGTGGATACAGTGGTTGGTCACTTCAAGGGTTATCAGCTGGACCATATAGACCGGCGAAAGAATGAAGCGGCAGACGCTTTAAGTCGCCTTGGTTCTCAGCAAAAACCGGTTCCACCAAATGTCTTTCTTGACGTACTGCATAATCCATCAGTTAAGGTACCAACAGAGGAAGAGTTGGCTATTCCTGGTCCGGAGGCTCAATTGGTGGTGGCTTTGCATGTCATACCGGATTGGACAATCCCGTATCTGGCTTACATGAACCGGGGCGAGTTACCGGACGATGAAACCTTGGCCCGACTGATAATCTGGCGTTCCAAGTCCATGACCATACTCAATGGGGAGTTACATCGTTACAGCGTTTCAGGGGCAATTCAGCGTTGTGTTTCACCTCAATAGGGTTGTGAGATTTTGCGAGAAATCCATGAAGGGGATTGTGGTCACCATGCCGGTTCAAAGTCTTTGGTTGCTAAAGCTTTTCGCCGCGGTTTTTACTAGTTAACGGCTCATGCTGATGTGGAGGATTTAGTCAAGAGATGTGACGGTTGTCAAAAAATCGCACACCGTGCTCACATTCCGGCTCAGGAGTTGAGGATGATTCCAATAACTTGGCCGTTTGTGACTTGGGGGCTTGATATGGTTGGACCCTTTAAGCGATCCAAGGACAAAAAGACCCACTTGTTAGTGGCAGTTGATAAATTCACCAAATGGGTGGAGGCAGAACCAGTCAGTAAGTGTGATCCGGCCACGGCGGTTCAATTCATCAAAAAGGTGATATTCCGGTTTGGCTTTCCACACAGTATTATAACTGATAATGGTACTAATATGTCAAAGGGAGAGATGGAGGAGTTCTGCCAACGTGAGCACATCCGGCTTGATATAGCATCGGTGGCTCACCCCCAATCTAATGGTCAAACAGAGAGGGCAAATCAAGAAATTTTGAGAGGTATTAAACCCTGGCTTATGGTTCCTTTGAAGCGGAGACCGGGTTGTTGGGTGGAGGAATTGCCTTCGGTGTTATGGAGCATCAACACCACGCCTAACAGATTGGCGGGTTACACACCTTTCTTCATGGTTTATGGAGCGGAGGCGGTTCTCCCTAGAGACATCCATCACGAGTCGCCCCGTGTGGCAGCTTACGTTCAAACGGATAACGAGACAGCTCGTCAGGATTCTCTGGACATGTTAGATGAGGAGCGTGATCTTGCAGCAGCACGTTCGGCGATTTATCAACAAGATCTCCGACGTTATCACAGCTGCCGGGTTAAGACCAGAACCTTTCAAGAGGGTGATTTGGTGCTCCGGCTCATCCAGGATCAAACTGATATGCACAAGTTATCCCCACCTTGGGAATGTCCTTTTGTGGTCGGCAAGAATCTGCACAACGGGTCATACTACCTCATTGATGTTCGAGAGCACAAAGACTCACATAAATCGGAGGAGAAGACCAAGCGGCCATGGAACATAGCTCTTCTTCTGTCTTACTATACTTGAGCCATAGGCTCTTCATATGTACATATTTATGATGATGTATATATTATATAATAAACCGGAGCCTCCATTAAAGCGGGGTATCTGTTCTTTTTACATCATGTGTGTGCTTACAAGAGTTTCTACTGACAAAGCGGAGCTTTTTGTTAAACCGGTCTCTGCTGCCGCACGAATATAAAGAAAATCACTAGGGGGCTTGGTCCTATCTGAACCATAGCTACACCTCTTGATCGGTTTAAAACTACAAAGGGATATCACTAGGGGGCTTGATTGTTATCACACCATAGCTACACCTCTTGATAGGTGTTTAGCCACAAAGGAAATTATGTGGGGCCAAAGAGAGTGTTGCACAAAGCACAAACTCAAACATGGGCACCCACTGAGCACAGCTCACGAAGTTACTTGGGGGCTTTTTGTGCAAAGCAACAAAGAGTTTGAAAGGACCCTTGTAATTGGCTATCAAGCCACGGCTTGGAAGCCTGGTGTATTCACCTAAAACCCCGGGTTAACCTGCCTTCATAAAGTAAGCCACTCCTGTCCAGGTAATCCTGGTATGACCCGCCGAACGTTTGACAAGTTAATCTTATATAGACCCCGAACTTGTCACAGTTAAAACGACGATTGGTTAATTGGAGGCCCATCTTAAAAGGCTTTGTCAAATGGTTTAACCCAGAGGCCTGGCAGCCCATGAAAAGCCTCGATTTGGAGCCTGGCAGCTCGTAAAAAGCCTTGCATATTTCTTTTTTGACTCTTATTTGTTAAGTTTTTTGACTTTATAGAGGTTCATAATGTCTTCTAATAAACCGGTTTCCTTGACCCAGCATGGCTCTCAACTACAAGTTGTTAGTACATGATCAGTTATAAACCGGTGTTCGTTACCCCGGTCTGGTTTTGACTAACAAGCCGCCAGTGTTATAAGGAAAACCCGGTGTTTATTATATACCGGTACGGTTTATTATCATAATTCGTCGAATTAAGGATGGAGTTATCACTGCTCCGGATTGGTGTTTACACCTTTACCATACAGGCAGTTGGTCATCCAATGAGGAACACAATTCATATGGGTTAAGCATAAATAGATCCCAAAAGATGGAGCAAGTTTTCACATTATCAAAGCGTCACAAAACATGCTCGATGGCTTAACAGATAAAGGAGTTTTTGTTATCCTATTACATGAAGCTCTCAAACGGCTCCAATTGAATAGTTGTTTTTCAGCATTGGCACACAATAGCTGGTAAACCGGCGGCCGGTTTAAGATGCTTCGTCTGGACGGTTTGATGGTAGAGGGTCAGTTGGTGCGATCACTTCTTCTTCATCCCTTCCCAGACACTGGAAATCAACCGTCGACCAATCAATTCCAGTTAACGCTTGAAACACAACCTCTTCATGGATAAGGCTGGAAGGGTTAATATCAGGAGCGTAGGTGTGCTTACGAATTGGAGGTACTAGTTCTGCGACTTCATGGATTTCGGCAGGCTTTCTCTTCCCTTCAGCGTCATAAGCCGGTTGGAAATGAGACAAGTCTATGTCCTCTGCCAGCTTGCTAGCTATTGGTCGCATTTCTTTGGTCAGCCTTCGGAGGTCATCATTGTCAAAGTTTGAACCGTCCTCTTTCACACCTGGATATCCTTTGATGATGTCCTCCGCTTCAAGATCTGGAATCCATGCCTTGGCTCGGATTAGTGTGGTTAATGCCCCTGCTCTTGCAGCTGCCTTCTTCAGTTCAGTAATCCGGGCTGGTAACATGGCCAGCTTCTCAAGAGTTTCCTTTATCAGTGATGGCGCCGGTTTATTGTAAGCTGCAGTACAAATCGCACGCTGGGACCCAGAGTATAGCTGTTCAATAAGGGTATAAGCCGCTTTAAGCTTCATCCGCATATTTGTGCCCAGATGAGCAATACGAGTGCCTGTTCCGGTTTAAAATTAGCGTTCTGGACAATGATAAGGTTTCATGAATTGGACAAACTATATAAAGAGATACTTACCAAAGATAGCAGAAGTCATGGCGTTTATTTGCCGTTTCAACCCAGTTAGTTCATCCACAACTGGTTTCAGGGCCGCTTCAGCCTCTTCAGCTCTTTTGGTTAAACCGGTTTTCTCGGTTTCCCAGTCAGCACGATCTTTGTTAAAAGACTCTTTTAGCTTTTCCATCGCTGCCAGGGCTTTGGTCATCTCCTCTTTAGCTTTTGCAGCTTCTACTTGTTGAGACTTCACATTCTCTTGCAAATTAGCAGTCCGGGCATCTCTATTGCTTAGTTCGGCCTACTACAATGAACAAATGTCAAACAACAGGATATATGTTTTCTAAAGTACAAAGCGTATAACAAGTTATGCACTTCGTACTTCGGGGCTAATGCCTATTTGCTCTGATTCACTACATCTTTTATAAAGTCTCCAGAACAATGCAAGCATTATCCTTGACACTTGGGGGCTAATGTACATCTGTTCAAAACATACGCATGGATTAAAACCCGGATTACCTTGCAAAGCTAAACCGGCCTTTGGGGGCTATGCTGAGGAAAGCTGTATCATTACATTGGTAAAGTATCGGCCTTGGTTTTCACTAAGGACCTAACATTTTGAGGATCAGTGGGAGAGACTTAAGGTATTACAAAGACCCGGTTCACGATTAACATCATAAAACGGCCCTTGGGGGCTACTTAGGTTGGCATGTCAACCTTGGAATTAAGAAGTAAAGGGAGATGAAAATACCTCATAGCGTTATTTCATTAAATTTACCAAGCCGGCTTCATAGTCACGGTTTGAGTGCAGACGGTTTAAGAAACTGGAGTGAAGCTCTTTAGCATTGAGATGGGCATAACTTGATAAGTCAGTACTCCATTTGCCCTTCTCCCTAGCAGCACGCTCTTCTTTGGTACTATGTTGGGCCCAAATTACGGGATGGCCAGGAGAGCTATGGCCCATACCAGTAACAATAACATCATCTCCTTGGCCTTCAGTGGTTTTTGCGGGTGATGACGGAGTTTCAGTATCTCTCATTGGACTAGCCCGGTTTGGAGCTGTCGGTTCAGTGTCAGGCACGACAGGGTCAGCTTCCGGTGGTTCATCAGTGTTCTGATCTTGCAGGGGCGGTTCATCAGCGGTGGTTTCAGGATGAGGACCCTCCGGTTCACGAGTGTGGTCCAGTTCACCTCTCTGTTCTTCTTCAAAAACTGCCTAGTCTTCTGGCGGATTGTTGACCCGAGCTTTCTTGCTGGGCCTGGCTTTGGCTCTGCAAATAAATTAAAAGAGGGTTAGCATCTTATTCAAGATTTGCAACGCATTGGAAGAAAGAGTTTGAAAACTTACCCAGCCACAGTTTTTAGAGGAGGGAGTTGGGTTGCTGTCGACTCGCCAGAGGATGAGGGATGTGTCACCTGATAATTTGAATCAGACGGATTAAGAGGTTGTTTGACATAACCTTCCTTGGGATAAGAATGGTTAGAAGTGGAAGAGACCTCAGACCGGCGCTTCCGAACCGGGGTATCTGGTAAACCGGTCGAAGTGACCTGTTGGCCACTGTGCCGGGTTGTCCGAAGAGCTTCATGCTGCTGTGTCTTAAAAATAAATTTTGGGTCCAAGTATGCAAGAGGATGAGAAAAGCTTACTTTCCGGACTGCTTGCGGGTTTTTTGTGTTGGCATAGAGTCTGAACCGGAGGAAAGGGTAATTACCTCTACTCATCAGCTTGGCTGCCTTCTACGTCCACCTGATAAAGATCATTGTTAATGAGGTGCATGAAAAGGGAGCCAAGTGAGTCAAGTTCTACCTCAACTTCCGGATCATCAGCATCGTCATCAAGTTCCATGTTGATCCAGTCAGCCGTTTTCCGCTTTGAGGTCCGCTTGACGGCTTTGGTTTTGGGACGAGATGTTTTAACCGCTTTATCCCCGGTTGGCTTCACTGCTTTCTCTACGGATTTCCGTTTCCAGAAGGGATCATCACCCTATTCATACATAAATAGAAGAAGGATTACAAGTTGAGGCAAGTTAAAGACGTCAAAGATGAAAAGGATGTATAGTGCTTACAGCAGGCGGTTTGTTCTTGGTATAGAAGGGGTTTAAGCCGATTTGACTACAGACTGATTCCGATTCATTCAAAATTTTCTTTACACTTTCAGTGACCTCTTCATAGGTCACCTGAATGTTGATACGGCGTTGAGGGTCTTCAACATCACCGATGTACTCACACATTAAACCAGGGCGCCGGCTTAGTGGCAGGATGCTCCAAGATATCAAACAGCGCACGAAATCAACGCCTGTCAAACCGTTGGCCATAAAAGCCTGGAGCTTAGCGAGTTGAGGGGCATACTTGGCCCGTTCTGCAGAACTTAAGCGTTGCGGCAGAGGATGGGTGTTGGAAAGCCGGTGATCACGATAGCCTGGAAGGGGATTTTCATCTTCAGGAGAAGTATCTCTACAGTAAAACCAAGTCTGGCTCCATTCCTTAGGGTGGTTGTGTAGTTTGGCATGAGGGAATTCAACTTCTTTCCGCTTTTGAACTGAGACACCGCCAAGCTCAGTATTGGGGCCATTTACAAACTCTGTGTGCCGGTTTAGATGAAAAAAGTCCCAGAACAGCTCAGCAGTGGGCTCTTCTTGCAGGTACACTTCACAGAAGACCTGGAAATTGCATAGATTGGACACCGAGTTGGGTCCGATATCTTGAGGATGGAGTTGGAAACTAGCAAGCACATCTCAGTAGAACTTTGACCCTGGCGGTTTGAAACCATAGCCTATGTGGTCGACAAAGACCACAACCTCGCCCTACCTTGGGGTTGGAGGATTTTCTATTCCTGGAACTCGCCATCGAATTTCAGTTTTCTTAGGCAAAGTACCAATGTTGACCATTCCGTTCAACTATTCCTCGATGACACGAGAACGAGCCCAATTGCAAGCGGCAAACTGTTTGGCCATTGTCAAACAAAAAGCTGGAAAAGAAATGCTGGTTTACAAATTATTCATGGTGGTATACAAGATGCAGTGGAATAAAGATATACAGGTATGTGAAACTGCGTAAACCGGAGACGAATACAATAGCGAATAGCAAGATCATATCAAGGGCATGCATGTGTTGTTAAACCGGATTATTACAATCAACATAAAGAAGGTTTGCCGGTTTACTAGGGGACTAATGGTATGAGATAGATTGTTTTCGCAAAGGTAAACTGCCTACAGAGGATACAGATCTAAGGCGAAAAGGGCTAAGTAAGGAAAAACAAGTTTCACAGGATCACATGGGAATTTTGGATCTACCGAAGACAGAAAGGCAAAAATATTCTGACCTAAAAAGAGTAGGACCCAAAACAGTTTATGAAGGACTAGATCAGTTTTTTGCGCATAAGGGTTTGTGGTGGTAACAAAAGATTATCCACGGCAAGAGATACGTCAAGCATGAAGTGTCCATCTATAGACTAAGGAGGAACAGGGAAGAACAGCACCGAAACACTGATGAACTTCAGAGAACTGCGAAGAACAAGGAAACCCTAGACAAGATCGGCAGGGGGGAAGAAAAAGACTTGCCGTGATTGTTGAAGCAACTAAGGAACACCGCAGTTTTCTGGTAACGGTTAGGTTGATGCAGCGGAGGCAGAGGAGAAGCTCGGCGACGGCGACGGCGCTCAGGGGAAGAGAGGTTGTGAGGAGGAAGAAGCGAAGGAGACGAAGGGGGAAAATAATAAAGACCCGTGGACCTATTTATAAGGCGAAGCGATAAAGCGACAAGTGCGGGAATCGAGGAGCTCAAAAATGGATAGTTAATAATGATGTCGCCTCGATGACTGGATATGCATTAATGAAGAGAATCTTCGGCCACAATGGATAGATGGCGTCAGGACGGTTTATCATGATCCGGGAGTATGACGTCACGGCGGTTTACAGAATCAAGGTGAAGATGCAAAGGCGGAGTTTTTTCTAAGTATTGAAGATTGACATGAACAAGTTCAAACCAATCTGGGGCCTAATGTTGGGGATATTACTACTGGACATAAACCGGCCAAGGGTAACCGGATTAACTTTATGAAGATTAGAAGCCCATGAAGATGTAAGAATGATGGCGCTTTATGAAGGCCCAAGGCCCAGAGGCGAGTTATGGCATGTAGATGTAAACCGGCCTTATTATGTAGCTTGTATTGTAAGATAGGAAGGATAGAGACCGAACCGGACACGTTTATGATCCGGCTTCGGGACTCTGTAAGCCGGCGGGCGTCAACCTATGTATATAAAGGGACGACGTGGCAGCGGTTCAGGGACAACACACAACAATTCGAGAGCCATACAAAGCGGATTCACTCCCTGGCCTTCGAAACCCTAGCAATACCAATCACAACTAGACGTAGGCTTTTACCTTCATCGAAGGGGCCGAACTAGTATAAATCTCCCGTGTCCCCTTGTCCGTTTTAACCCCTTTAAGCTAACCCGTTGCGATGGCTCCACGACTAAGTCCTTTCACAAGGACATCTGCCGTGACAAACCCATGACAGTACACCTTTGCTAGGCTGATAGTAAGGGGGTATCATAGCTAGTATCATGCATGCCAACTAGGCAATTTTGATGAGTTGTCATAGAATTAATTAAATGAAGAAAGAGAGGGTTAAGTATCATATCATGAAACCATATCATAATAAATGTTATGCTACTATGTAGCTTGAGAGGGGTTGAGAGGAATCGAGAGATGCAACACAAGACAAGGGTTTAGACAGCTTCGGGCCCTGGGAAACATCATCTGGTAACAACCCTACATGTTGTTTCAGGCTAGGTCTCATTACGATCACGAGGGAGTCGCCGTAAACCAGCTCTCCTAGTTATGTCTAGCCCTAAGATTCTTTCTCTTCTCCCCCCTCTTGGGGTGCCCTGCCCCTCCTTATATATGTCGAAGGGGCGAGTTACATGTAGAGTCCAACTCGGATTAAGACTTAAACTATTCTGACTTCTCTTCATGGGCTTCTTAACATCTTGGGCTTCTTAACGTCTCGGGCTTATTAACCCCAGGCGACTATGTTTGCTGGGTTATGACTGTCTGCCGGGTTATGACTATCTGCCGGATTATCATCTGACTTAACATCTGTCGGGTTATCATCTGACTTAACATCTGTCGGGTTATCATCTGACTTAACATCTGTCGGGTTATCATCTGACTTAACATCTGTCGGGTTATCATCTGACTTAACATCTGCCGGGTTATCATCTGACTTAACATCTGTCGGTTTACCAAGTCCCGGCCGGGTCATACCGCGGGGTATATCCCCGACACTATGCATTAGAGCAAGTAAGTACACAATAGAGTGACATAAGACTAGCGACAATGGGTAGTAACATAGAATGTTACTAGTCTATGTTACTACCTCTATAGTGGGGAGTAACATATGTGTAGTAACATGCAACACTTCATTTATTAGGCTATAGACTCATCTTTCCTTGAGATGTGTGATGTTACTCAGACTAGCCACAATGGGTAGTAACATAGACTAGTAACATGCCCATGTGTTACTAGTCTATGTTACTACCTCTATAGTGGGGAGTAACATATATGCGTGGTAACATGCAACACTTCATTTATTAGGTTATAGACACATCTTTCCTTGATATGTACATGTGATGTTGCTCATACTACTAGTAACTAGCTATATTACTGCTTCCCTCTCTTTCTTTATTTATTGCTTGCCACATCATCTATTTTATCTAGATATGTGTGATGTTACTACCTATGTTACTCCCACTGTGGGTAGTATGGCTCTAAGGAATAGAATAATATATGTGTGCTTATTAGTTGGAGGAAAGAGAAGAGAAGCGGGCTCTTGGTTAGTAGAGCTAGCTGAAACACGAGACCCAAGACATTTTGTGAGGATGTAAGGTGGGCCAACTATTGATAAACTAGTATGTATATAAAACTTATTATTGTACATGCCCGCTAAGAGGTTGGCTGTATATGACATGGCAACTTCTTATAGCCGACCCTTGGTTGTATTATTAACCATCCATGCTCTTAGTGAGGTAGCTAGTATATCATAGACGACTAGCTAGTATCAGACTAGCCATGGTGGGAGTAACTTCAGCAATAACACCGACTCCAACTCAGCAAACTTGCTTATGTGGCAACAAGTTAATGGGGAGAGAGATAGTTTCAGTAACTTAGCTAGTTACTGTAGCATCACATGTCCCAATGCAATATGAGTCTGTAACATAAGAAATGAAGCTTTGCATGACATTGTACTTATGTTACTACCCACTATGAAGGTAGTAACATATATAGTCTAGGGATATGTGTATGTTACTAGTGTACTACTCTCCATTGTGGCTAGCCTCATACTCCCTCCTTTCCGGTTTAGGCTAGTTGTAATGGTATTATCATAAGCGGTATCATGCATGCCAACTAGACTTTGTGGATGATGTGGCACACAAGAGAGGATGTGGTATCATATCATGATACCGTGTCATATTAAATGTTATACTACTACTTTGTGTGATGCATGACAATTAGTAAGGCAACCTAAGATGTTAACTTATGATACTATGCATTACGGAAGTAGTATCCTAGCTACACTATTATATATATGCATGCATGATACTACTACTATAATATAATACCCCCCCATTACAACCAGCCTTATAGGGCTCAATTCATAAATACAATCATCTATGATATATATACTCCCTTCGTAAACTAATATAAGAGCGTTTAGGTCACTATTTAGTAATCTAAACGCTCTTATATTAGTTTACAGAGGGAGCTAGTACTACTCTATGATACTATATATGCACTATGAAGGTACGTATGTATTATCATACACTAGTATCATATGCATGATACTATATATATAGTATATGATACTCCCCACTATATAAGGCTGGCCATAGTGGCCGAAGATGTCATGCACTCGGAAATAGCAAGTATGATGATGTGGCAAAGAATTAAATATATATAAAGAGGGTTAGAGTAACATAGTAGGTAGATACCGTGTCATGTTAAATGCAATGCTAATTTGTGTCATGCATGGAAATAAATATGATCTATATATGATACTATACTCTATGTATTATACTATGCGCTATAATTAATTAAAGGTAGTATCATACACTAGTATCATATGTACTGAATATTCATGATACTAGTATATGACACTCTCCACTATA
Organism: Triticum aestivum; assembly: GCF_018294505.1. Classification (NCBI taxonomy): domain Eukaryota; kingdom Viridiplantae; phylum Streptophyta; class Magnoliopsida; order Poales; family Poaceae; genus Triticum; species Triticum aestivum. The sequence goes on from NC_057800.1 coordinate 576,550,845, forward strand.
CTCATGATTTCTTACCGTGGAAAAAAATTGGAGGCGAAACAATGAACTCATGTTTTCATTCGAACAAAAATATGATGTTAGGTAATGTAAATGTTTTCAAAGAGCACACGGTTCACTCACGAAAGCCGTGTGTCCACTAAACCGTGGTCGATGCACCCCACCCCTCTACCACGCGCGCAATCTGAGTCGTGCATTCTGATTGGCCAGAAACCAAACCCCACGGATCGTACGTCTGCACCGTTGGATTCTCCTTGATCGAACGGCGATCCTCATCCCTATCGACAACACATGTACATGTTTTCAAATAGCCCCTCCCAAAAAAATGTTTTCAAATAGCACATGGTTCACACACGAAAGTCGTGTGCCTACGAAACCATGGCCGATGCCCCCCCCCCTCACTGCGCGCGCGATCTGAGTCGTGTGTTCTGATTGGCCAGAACCCAAACCCCACAGATCGTATGTCTGCACCATTGGATGCTCCCAGATCGAACAGCAATCCTCATCCCTTTCGATAGGAAATGCAGTCCGGCTAGGAATTGATTTATATGCCAACATGCATGGTAAATGCCAAAAAATGTCTTCCATGTAGCACACGAGACCTAAAATGCGCCAGCAAATCAAACCCGTGGTAAAATTGTGATTGGTTTACGTGCGAAAAAATTAGAGGCAAAACAATGAACTCACGTCTTCATTTCAAAATTAGTACGTCTTCATTTAAAAAGAAATTATTCTGTTTGTGCACATGGGCGCTTAGAGGCAACCGTTTGCATAGGCCTTTCCGCATGCGCGACGACCGGGGATATTTTTCACCCTTTTAACCTAGGCCGCCAACACCCCCCCACCGTCCGCCCGCATTTCACTCAACTAGTCCACCCAATCTCCTTCGCCAGCTCCCCTCCCCCAGATCCACAGCAGAACCCTCTCTGGCGCCGTCGTGCTCACCCCGGCCGTGTGGCCGCTCTTCGGCATCAAGCCTACCTCCACTGCCATTACCAACATGCGGCGGCCCGCGCCTCGCCGTCTTCGTTTGCTCGCCATCCACCCTCGAGCATATCGACGCAGTGACCCTCGCCTCTCTTGTGGTCCGGCCGGGTTTGCATTAAGAAGCATGTTAGTTACTGCTCTCCATCGCGGTGAGGCATATTTCCTCGCAATCCCTCTTCCAATTTCGTTATGTATGTTCCCAAATTGGCTATAAATAACGGAGAGTGTATATATGTTCATTATCTACCTTCCTTACTACATATAAGTTGTATTTGTTCCAATAAGTTACTGCCTATTTACATATCGTGGGCGCCCGAGTCACACAAACTTAACAAATTAGCCGTACATTTTCTAAAGGGACAATTGCATCATTACCCCTAGTTGGTTCCTACCCACGGGTTTTTCCCTTACTTTTAGAGCTTGCCCAATTTTGGCCTTACTTTTTCCGTCGTGGTTCCTCGAATGCCCTTTGACTGTTTGACCAAAACTTTGAAAATTCATAACTAATTCATATGAACTCAGAAAAATGCAAATAAGATATCAAAATGTTCAGATCAACATTACCTTTATGTGCATCTCATTTGCATTCAAGAAAAAAGCACCCTTTAAACTACCTGAGATAATTAAAGTTACTAACATTATTAAAAATAAAAAGGTATAAACGATTTTTTTCATGAATAAAAATTACATGCAAATGTAGGTGATGTTTTCTAAACATCCAGATATCTTATTTGCATTTTTCTGAGTTCATATCATCTTGTTATGAATGTTCATACGACTTTGACTATTATTTGGAAACTTCATAACAAATTGATACAAACTCAGAAAAATGTAAATAAGATATCAGGATGTTCAGAAAACATCACCTACATTTGCATGTAATTTTTATTCATGAAAAAAATATTGTTTATACCTTTTTATTTTTAATAATGTTAATAACATTAATTACCTCGGGTAGTTTAAAGGGTGCTTTTGTCCTGAATGGAAATGATATGCACATAAAGGTAATGTTTATCTGAACATTTTGATATATTATTTGCATTTTTTTGAGTTCATATGTATTAGTTATGAATTTTCAAAGTTCTGGTCAAACGGTCAAAGGGCATTTGAGGGACGTCGATGGAAAATGTAAAGGAAAAACTGAGCAAGCTCAAAAAGTAAGGACAAAACCCGTGTGGGTAGGAACCAACTAGGGGCAAAAATGCAATTGTCCCTTTTCTAAATTATTGCATGGCATGTTTAGAAAGCTTGATACCAAGTTGTTAGTGTTATGCTTATCCTCCTTTCCTGAGTTTCGCATGTGTTCTCTGTAGATGTCGAGTAGCAGTGACAGCACTCATTCAGGCCATGTATCTTCATCTAATTCGGACAACCCTAGGTCTTCAGCAGATTGTGAGGGATCAAGTAGTCTTGAACGGGATAGAGCTGCAGCAATTACCCTTCCGGTCAGGACACGGAGGAACGCTCCAAGGAAGCCCACACACCAGCCTAAAGGTGTATATGAAGTAACCGAGATTGATTTAAAGTCCTGGGCTCCAACTAAACTAGATAAAGCACGCATGATGTTCAGGAGTGTGTGTGGATTTGTTGGCAGGGCAAGGCTCAACATTAATCTGCCGGGGTTTCGGAAGGCTGGCATAGAAACACGGCGAAGGATAGTCCAGGAGATCATGGATCACTTCAACGTTCCAGAGCAGTGGAGAATGTAGGTGGAACACGCTGCACTGAAGAAGGCTAGGGATGCTTGGAGAAACTGGAAGCACGTGTTGTACAAGAAGTACTTGAGTGAAGGCAAGGACCCAATCCCCGCATACCCCCAAATTACAATGGCAGACTGGGCAGAATTCAAAAGGGTCAGGGCAACTCCAGAGTTTGCTGCAAAGAGTTTCAAGCAATCGGAACTTCGAAAGAAGAACATACACCCCCACTGTATGGGTGTGGCAGGATACTATGGCATGAAACTGATATGGGAACAGGACGACAAAGAAGCAGTAGCGGTGGGTGGGAATCCGGCCTTTAGTGAAATCAAGGGCGAACATGCCAGAGACTACTTGCGGGCATGTGCAAAGAGGCGTGATGACGGAACTTATTACTTTGAAAACGCACGTGACGCCAAACTTTATGAAGTGATGGTAGAGGCTTCCAAGATCCCTGGAAGGTTCTACGAGAACTCAGGGCCATGTGACATTCTGTCCATTGCTGTGGACACAAAAGAGCCCCTTGGCCGTGCAAGGGGTATATATGTTAATGTCCCGCACAAGAGGGCTTTCACACTCAGCAAAGAAGAGAGACTCATCATGAAAAAAGCAAGGAGTGAAATGAAGCAGAATGCATTGTTTGAAAAGTTGAAGAAGGAGATTTATCCGGCTGTTCGAAAGGATGTTGAGGAGTCATTGATGATGCAGAAGACTCTAACACTGACAGATAGCCAGCAGATGGGAGGGGAGGAGGGCATGGATGATGTTGCTTATTGCGCACCAACACTGCACAAGAGTAGTTGTGCATCAGCTGGCCCTAGTGACACTGAGACTGCAGCTGCTCGTGATGATACTATATCTGATCTATCTGGAATGAAAGACAGACTGAAGGGCGTGCTTACACAATATGAAGGTACATTAAAATGTGCAATAGCCTGGGTTTGCCCATCCTTCTTGGAAGATGGCCTCTTCTTGGACAATGTGCCATTGAAGCCAGGCTGTGTGAAGTGCTACGTGACTGAAGTAAAGCCTGGATTCAATGAATTTGCCTTGAAGAATGTCCTAAGAGACTTCAATGAGCAAAGGACCTTGGGAGAAACACTGTTACATCACATCAAGTGGCCACGAAAGGAAATAGAGTTCATCGATGAGATTCCTGAAGCCCCGCCTAGAGCAACCACTATCGCCCCTCAACTGGTGACACTCTCCTTGCCACAGCAGCTCTCGTGGGCTGTTGCATCAACCTGTGATCAGCCGGCCCGACTTTGTGGCATACAGGCCATGTCATCCTCCGCCCCCAAGCAGCCAGTGGCAAGGCCTATAACTGCTGATGATGCACCACCGGTTCAGATGCCGGCCGCTGAAGTAGCGGGGGGGGGGGGGACCTAGCTGCAGCACATGCTCAGCAGACCAACCTGGTGGAACAAACTTCTAAGCAGTCTGATGCTTCAGAACCACCTGCTAAGTAGTCTGTAGGTCCAGAACTGACTGCTCATCAGTTCGTCGGCCGCAGGCGTGTGATCAGCATACCAATGTGTTAGCACTTCCTGCTCAGCAAACCAACATGTTGCCACGGCCTCCTCAGCACATCGACAAGTTGGCACCACCTGCGCAGAAACCCAACATAGCTTCAACGCATGGTCAGCAGTCTGATGCCTCTGCTCCTACAGCCCAGTAGTCCGTCACAGTAGGACCTCCAGCTCAGCAGTCCGGCATAGATAAACCGTCTGCTAAGCAGTCCGTCCAAGCTTCACCATCTGCTCGGCAGTCTACCGTGCAGGCAACCAGACGTTTTGCAAGAAATTCTTCAAGTACCAAGAAGGAAGTGGCCAAAAAGGCTACACCCACGACCACGAGGAAGCACAGTGGGAGAGTGAAGAGGAAAGAGAACGATTGCCTCTTACTTAAAGCACTCATCGCCCAGAACCAAATTAACAGCAGATTGTTCGAATCGGGGAGTAATATTATTTCTGACGCCATGGGTGATGAAGAAGTACGTTTGTTGCTTGCTAAAAATAAAGCAGGCGTACTTGAAGCATGCAATTACGTCCATGGCCAGCCATTTCTTGTTGGTGAATACTTTGATGTGAGCAGCTCCAGTTGCCGTGAGTTACATGAATATTGCATGGATCAAATGTCAGAAGGTCAACACCATTTGCTAGTCCACTACAAAAGAGATCATTTCCGACATGATGCCGGTTCCATCATTGTGAGTTTCGAGGACTTACATCTCTTCTTCAACTTCAACGTGCTCGATGCACTCTTGTTAGATGCATGATTTTGTAAGTACTTAACAAACTCTAATCAACTTCTCCATACAAGGCTGTAAATGATAAATAGCTAAGTGCATTTTATTTCTCTCAGGGGATTGAACACGCAGAGAAGACAAAGTGAGAGTGTGTATTTCATAGATCCTGCATTAGCAAATGGCACAACATTACATGAAAAGGACCGACGGGACTTGGCCGTTAACACGGTCGTCCGTGTCTTCGAAAACACGTCCCATGCAGAATCATTTCTCTGGCCATATCATGAACGGTACGTCAAGTAAACAACCACGCATACACGTATTGTCTTTCAGATTTTGACATCATTTGTAAGATCATGGCTTTCTTAATATGTAGCAATCACTGGATATTGGTATTGATTGTTTCAAACAAGAACACAGTTTACTACACCGATTCTCTCAGAGAGTCAACAAACGCTCAGGATCTGACGCATCTTCAGCAATTCTTGAATATGTATTGAATTCTATGATTTGATGTTGTCAAAATTCATCATCATTTGCAACGTGCTCGCATTGTGGGAAACTAAAACAGGGAACCTGTTCAAGAGGAAACTACCTCTGCAGCACGAGATCGTTTCTCCGGTAACACACCGAAATCTATTATTTTCAGAAAATTTATCCAATAGTCTGCAAATACCTTTCCTTACACTAGTCAAATGTTCAAGCTTCTAAATAAACCTCTTTATATTTTGTCCGGAGAAAAAATAATACATCTAACACCGGTTAGGTTGTTCCTAACAGGACAAATACATGACTAATTTTGTACAAAAAAAATTCAATGTCCTCAGCAAGAAGCAGGGACCAACCTTTGTGGAGACTATGTTTGCAGACACATGATCTCCATATGCAAATCTGCTGATAGTTGTGACGATCCTTGCGAATTAGTACCAGTAAGTCTATCTTAATTAATATCTTCTACTCCACTCATATGGCACATTCTGATCTTAAAAATACTGCAGCTCATCTTAAAACCGAGGACCCCTGAACCGCTCCCGGCTGGTGAATTGCTGATGGTTCGGAGATTTATCAGTGACTTCTTCCTGGATCACTTCATCAATCCCACTGGTGATAATGAAGATTTCAGCATGCGTTCTCCTAAAACATTGAGTAAGAGTTAGCCGCTAAACATATAACGCATGGATCCATTGTTTTCCATCTAATGAGGTCTTCGTATTTCGTACACTATGATTAATTATGTAATGCATGTATGTGTGGACAAATCATTGGAATTTAGCTACCATATGTTCAATTGCAATTGTTGCGAAATCTGATGAATGTTCTTCCTGTGGACACTATTTGTTCAATTGAATATTGTGGCGAATTTGCTTTTTGCGTGCGATTCAAAATGGGATATTTTTGTCTATTTGTTCAATTGAATATTGTGGCGAATTTGCTTTTTGCGTGCTGATTCAAAATGGGATATTTTTGTTTTAACCTCGCAATTGCTCCGCACACGGTTCAACTAAATGAGTGTGTGTGATCCACATCAGAAAGCATACGTCAATCGTAGCAGAACCGCCGGTGATACACAGCAGACCGCAAACGATTTGTAGTGCTACTACGTGTGCATAGGTTCTCTGGAACCGTTTATGATATCGCCTTATCGCACATGAGAACTGGGAGTAAACTGTGCCCAATGCAAAATACAATCCCAGTCGTATTTTTTTCAGGAAACGTGTGGGATCCCAAACGAAAAGCACACGTCACTCTTGCGGCAACCATTGGTGATACCTAACAAATCACAAACGGTCTGCAGTACTTGTATGTGTGTGAAGGGGCTCCTGAACCGTTTGTGATATACCATTATCGCAGACGGTAATTGTTGGGAAACGTGTGCGATGGAGTCTAGCATGGCAGACGGGTTACAGAGAAAACTCGTGTGCGATAGGGCACAAATCACACACAGTTCATATGTTGGCCCGTGTGTGTTACATACTGTTTCCCAAACGGTTCGTTACGACAGACCATATGGTTTCACTGCGTCATTAGAAACTCTTAATCACCGATACCACACGTGCGAAAGAATTTAGTGTGTGCTGCATCACACACGATTACATTTTGGAAGGCCTCTGGATCACTGTTCCATATCCCCGACGGTTTATGGGTCGTGTGGGAAGGACCCACTATCGCACACACTCACTTGGCGACGGTTCCGAAGGCCGTCGCGGCAAGGGGTTAAAAACCATTTGTTTAGGACCAACGCGCACCAGTATATGTTGTTATGTGGTTTGATAGATAAAGATCTTCGTAGAATATGTAGGAGCCAATATGAGCATCCAGGTTCTGTTGTTGGTTATTGACCGGAGATGTGTCTCGGTCATGTCTACATAGTTCTCGAACCCGTAGGGTCCGCACGCTTAACGTTTGATGAACCGAAGTTTGTTCAGGAGTCCCGCATGAGATCACAGACATAACGAGGAGTCTTGAAATGGTCAAGATGTAAAGATTGATATATTGGAAGGTTATGTTTGGACACCAGAATGGTTTCGGAAAGGTTCAGTAATTTCCCGGAGTATCGGCGGGTTACTGGACCCCCCCCCCGGGGGGGAGTTAATGGGCCTTCATGGGCCCTAGTGGAGAGAGGAGGCGAAGACCAGGTGGAGGCGGCCCCCCCAAGCCCAAACCGAATTGGACTAGGGTTGGGGGAGGCCCCCTGTCCTTCTTCTCCTCCTCCTCTTTCCCCTTCCCCCCTTCTCCGGGAAGGAAAGGAGGGGCCGAATCCTACTTGTACCGGGAGTCCAAGTAGGACTACCCCCCTTGGTGCGCCCCCCTTGGGCCGGCCACCTCTCCTCCTCCCCCTTTATATACGTGGGAGGGGGGCACCCCAAAGGCACACCAAGTCTTCTCTTAGCCGTGTGCGGTGCCCCCCTCCACAGTTACACACCTCGATCATATCATTGTAGTGCTTAAGCGAAGCCCTGCGCCAGTAACTTCATCATCACCGTCAACACATCGTCGTGCTGACGATACTCTCCCTCGTCCTCAACTGGATTAAGAGCTCGAGGGACGTCATCGAGCTGAACGTGTGCTGAACACGGAGGTGCCGTATGTTTGGTGCTTGGATCAGTTGAATCGCGAAGACGTTCGACTGCATCAACCGCATTTCTAAACGCTTCCGCTTTTAGTCTACGAGGGTGCGTGGACACACTCTCCCCTCTCGTTGCTATGCATCACCTAGATAGATCTTGCATGATCGTAGGATTTTTTTTTGAAATACTGCATTCCCCAACAATTTGTCATTCCGTATGACGGAAAGGTATCTATGGGCCCTCTCGGTAATACAGCATCACAAGAAGCTTGCAAGAAAAGTCAGTAAGGATTTAGTTACAAGTTGATGTACTACAAAACGAGTAAAGAGACTTGTCGGTAACGAGATTGAACTAGGTATGGAGATACCGGCGATCGAATCTCGGACAAGTAACGTACCGACAGACAAAGGGAACTACACATGTTGTCATAAAGGTTTGACCGATAAAGATCTTCGTAGAATATGTAGGAACCAATATTGGTTATTGACCAAAGAAGCGTCTCGGTCATGTCTACAGAACTCGTAGGGTCCGCACGCTTAACGTTCGTTGATGATATAGTATTATATGAGTTATGTATGTTGGTGACCGAATGTTGTTCAGAGTCCCGGATGAGATCATAGACATGACGAGGAGCTCCGGAATGGTTCGGAGGTAAAGATTGATATATAAGATGATAGTTGGGCCAAGGGGTAAGGCCCACAGGGCTTTCGGTCGGTGCAAAAGGAATTTTTGCGAAGGTCGGAGACTAGACGCCAGGGACCCTTGCGTTTGGCCCTGGGCCATACGCCGAGGACCATGGCGCCTAGGGCAGACGTCGAGGACCGTGGCGCCTAGTGCTGGAATATGAGAAGGACTCTTCCTTGCATTCCAAACCGACTTTGGGGAGGCCCTATCCCCAAGTAACGACCCCAAGGCTCAACATATAAATAGAGGAGCAGGGCTAGCCCCTAGAACACAAGATTTTTGAGCCTCCTCTAGTTGATCTAGTTCTAGTTCTAGTTGGTCCTAGTTGACTAATTAGAGCTAGACCTAGCTACCTCTAATGCTCATAATTATAAGCCCGACGTGGTTCTAATCTCCTTCCTCTAGTTCATCCTCCGCTCTGAATCCGTTGTGCTTGGCGAAGCCCTGCGGAAATAGTTTCACCACCACCGTCACCACGCCACCGTGCTGCCGGAACTCATTTACTACTTTGCTCCTCTTGCTGGATGAAGAAGGTGAGGACATCAGGGAGCTGAACGTGTGCTGAACGCCGAGGTGTCGTACGTTCGGTGCTTGATCGGAATGGATCGTAAAGGTGTACGATTACATCAACCGCGTTGATAAACGCTTCCACTTAGTGATCTAAAAGGGTATATAGATGCTCTCCCCTGTCGTAGCTATGCATCTCCATGGATAGTGTTGGGAACGCAGTAATTTTAAAAAAAATCCTACGCACATGCAAGATCTATCATGGTGATGCATAGCAACGAGAGGGGAAGAGTGTTGTCCAAGTACCCTCATAGACCGTAAGCGGAAGCGTTATGGCAATGCGGTTGATGTAGTCGTACGTCTTCACGATCCGACTGATCCTTGTACCGAAAGTACGGTACCTCCGCGATCTGCACACGTTCGGCTTGGTGACGTCCCATGAAGTCTCGATCCAGCAGAGTGTCGAGGGAGAGCTTCATCAGCACGATGACGTGATGACGGTGATGATGAAGCTACCAGCGCAGGGCTTCGCCTAAGCACTACGATGATATGATCGAGGTGGATTATGGTGGATGGGGTGATACGTCCATTTTACATCATGCTTTTATATCTATATTTATCGCATTATGGACTGTTATTTCACTTTATGTCACAATATTTATGGCTATTCTCTCTTATTTTACAAGGTTTACATAAGGAGGGAGAATGCTGGCAGCTGGAATTCTGGGTTGGAAATGGAGCAAATATTAGAGACCTATTCTGCGCAACTCCAAAAGTCCTGAAACTCCACAGAATGTCTTAAAATAAATAAAGAAAAATCCTCGCCAAAGATGAAGGCCAGGGGGCCCACACCCTGCTCACGAGGGTGGGGGGCGCCCCCCCCCCCTAGGGCATGCCCCCTACCTCGTGGGCCCCCTGGTGGCTCTCCGACGCCCATCTTCTCCTATATGAAGTCTTTCGATGAGAAAAAAATAAGAGGGAGCTTTTCGGGACGAGACTCCGCCGCCACGAGGAGGAACCTTGGCGGATCCAATCTAGAGCTCCGGTAGAGCTATTCTGCCGGGGATACTTCCCTCCGGGAGGGGGAAATCATCACCATCGTCATCACCAACACTCCTCTCATCAGGAGAGGGCAATCTCCATCAACATCTTCACCAGCACCATCTCATCTCCAAAGCCTAGTTCATCTCTCTTATCCAATTCTTGTCTCAAAGTCCGGGATTGGTGCTAGTAGGTTGCTAGTAGTGTTGATTACTCCTTGTAGTTGATGCTAGTTGGTTTATTTGGTGGAAGATCATATGTTCATATCCTATATGCATATTATTACCCCTCTGATTATGAACATGAATATGCTTTGTGAGTAGTTACGTTCGTTCCTGAGGACAAGGGAGAAGTCTTGCTATGAGTAGTCATGTGAATTTGGTATTCGTTTGATATTTTGATAAGATGTATGTTGTATAGCCTCTAGTGGTGTTATGTGAACGTCGACTACATAACACTTCACCATTATTTGGGCCTAGAGGAAGGCATTGGGAAGTAATAAGTAGATGATGGGTTGCTAGAGTGACAGAAGCTTAAACCCTAGTTTATGCGTTGCTTCGTAAGGGGCTGCTTTGGATCCATATGTTTCATGCTATGGTTAGGTTTACCTTAATACTTTTGTTGTAGTTGCGGATGCTTGTAATAGAGGTTAATCATAAGTGGGATGCTTGTTCAAGTAAGAACAGCACCCAAGAACCGGTCCACGCACATATCAAATTATCAAAGTATCGAACGCGAATCATATGAACATGATGAAAACTAGCTTGACGATATTCCCATGTGTCCTCGGGAGCGCTTTTCCTATTATAAGAGTTTGTTCCGGCTTGTCCTTTGCTACAAAAGGATTGGGCCACCTTGTTGTACTTTATTTACTTATGTTACTTGTTGCTCGTTACAATTTATCCTATCACAAAACTATCTGTTACCACTTATTTCAGTACTTGCAGAGAATACCTTGCTGAAAACCGCTTATCATTTCCTTCTGCTCCTCATTGGATTCGACACTCTTTCTTATCGAAAGGACTACGATAGATCCCCTATACTTGTGGGTCATCAAGACTCTTTTCTGGCACCGTTGCTGGGGAGTGTAGCGCCTTTGGTAGGTGGAATTTGGTAAGGAAAAATTTATATAGTGTGCTGAAATTTACTGTCACTTGTTACTGTGGAAAGTAATTCTCTGAGGGGCTTGTTCGGGGTATCTTCACCCCGTCCCGTAGAGCAAAGAGTTTCTCCTCAACCTACTGAACCTATTGAAAATGAAATTCCTTATGAGTATCCTTCGGGTATGATAGAAAAACTGATAGCTAATCCTTTTACAGGAGATGGAACAAAGCATCCTGATGAGCACTTAATATATGTGGATGAAGTTTCTGGATTATTTAAGCTTGCAGGTATACCCAATGATGTTGCTAAGAAGAAGGTCTTCCCTTTATCTTTGAAGGGAGACGCATTGATATGGTATAGGCTAGGTGATGATATGAGATCATGGCACTATAAAGATTGAAGTTGGAATTTCATCAAAAGTATTACCCTATGCATCTTGTTCATCGTGATTGCAATTATATATATAATTTCTGGCCTCGCGAAGGAGAAAGCATCTCTCAACCTTGGGGGAGGCTTAAATAAGTGTTATATTCATGCCCCAATCATGAGCTCCCGAGAGAAATAATTATGCAAAGTTTTTATGCTTGGCTTTCTCATAATAATCAAACCATGCTCGATACTTCTTGTGCTGGCTCTTTTATGACGAAGACTATTGAATTCAGATGGAATTTATTGGATAGAATTAAATGCAACTCTGAAGATTGGGACCTCGACGAAGGTAAGGAGTCAGGTATGACACCTAAGTTTGATTGTGTTAAATCTTTTATGGATACCGACATTTTCCGTAAGTTTAGCACTAAATATGGACTTGACTCTGAGATAGTAGCTTCTTTTTGTGAATCTTTTGCTACTTATGTTGATCTCCCTAAGGAGAAGTGGTTTAAATATCATCCTCCCATAGAAGTAAAAGTAGTTGCACCTATTAAAGTTGAAGAAAAGACTGTCACTTATAATGATCCTATTGTTCCTACTTCTTATATTGAGAAACCACATTTCCCTGCAAGAATAAAGGATCATGCTAAAGCTTCAACTGTTGTTCGTAAAAGCAATATTAGAACTTATACACCTCCTGAGCAAGTTAAAGTAGAACCTAATATTGCTATTGTTAAAGATCTCTTGTCTGCTAATATTGATGGGCATGTTATTCAGTTCGAAGGTGAAACTGCTAGAATTGCTAAACCTTGTGATAAAGATAAACATAGACCTGTGGTAGGCGTGCCTGTTATTTCTGTTAAAATAGGAGATCATTGTTATCATGGCTTATGTGATATGGGTGCTAGTGCTAGTGTTATACCTTATGACTTGTATGAAGAAATTAAGAATGAAATTGCACCTGCTGAGTTAGAAGATATTGATGTCACAATTAAACTTGCCAATAGAAACACTATTTCAGCGATGCGAATTGTTAGAGATGTTGAAGTCTTGTGTGGGAAAACTAAATATCCTGCTGATTTTCTTGTTCTTACTTCTCCGCAAGATAGCTTTTGTCCCATTATATTTGGTAGACCCTTCTTAAACATTGTCAATGCTACCATAGATTGCACTAAGAATATTGTTACTGTTGGCTTGGATGATATGGTTCATGAGTTTAATTTCTCTAAATTTAGTAAACAACATCGTGAGGAAGAATTATCTAGTAAGGATGAAATTATTGGTCTTGCTTCTATTGTCGTACCTCCTAGTGATCCTTTAGAACACTATTTGCTAGACCATGAAAATGATATGTTCATGAATGAAAGAAGGGAAATAGATGAAGTATTCTTTAAACAGGAACCTATTCTGCATCACAACTTGCCTGTTGAAATCTTAGGGGATCCTCCTCCACCCAAGGGTGATCCCGTGTTTGAGCTTAAACCTTTGCCTGATAATCTTAAATATGCTTATCTTGATGAAGAGAAGATATATCTTGTTATTATTAGTGCTAACATTTCAGAGCATGAAGAAGAAAGATTATTGGGAACTCTGAAGAAGCATCGTGCTGCTATTGGATATACTCTTGATGATCTTAAGGGCATTAGTCCCACTCTATGTCAACATAAAATAAATTTGGAAGCAGATGCTAAACCAGTTCGGGATCCTCAACGACATATGAATCCTAAAATGAAAGAAGTGGTAAGAAAATAAATACTAAAGCTTCTGGAGGCAGGTATAATCTATCTCGTTGCTGATAGTGAGTGGGTAAGTCATGTCCATTGTGTCCCTAAGAAAGGAGGTATTACTGTTGTTCCTAATGATAAAGATGAATTGATTCCACAAAGAATTATCACAGGTTATAGGATGGTAATTGATTTCCGCAAATTAAATAAAGCTACTAAAAAGATCATTACCCCTTACCTTTTATTGATCAAATGCTAGAAAGATTATGGAAACATACACACTACTGCTTTCTAGATGATTATTTTGGTTTCTCTCAAATACCTGTGTCGGCTAGAGATCAATCAAAGACTACTTTTACATGCCCTTTTGGTAATTTTGCTTATAGACGTATGCCTTTTGGTTTATGTAATGCACCTTCTACCTTTCAAAGATGCATGATGGCTATATTCTCTGACTTTTGTGAAAAGATTTGTGAGGTTTTCATGGACAACTTTTCCGTCTATGGTTCCTCTATTGATGATTGCTTGAGCAATCTTGATCGAGTTTTGCAGAGATGTGAAGAAACTAATCTTGTCTTGAATTGGGAAAAGTGCCACTTTATGGTTAATGAAGGTATTGTCTTGGGGCACAAAGTTTCTGAAAGAGGTATTGAAGTTAATAAAGCAATGGTTGATGCTATTGAAAAGATGCCATGTCCCAAGGACATCAAAGGTATAAGAAGTTTCCTTGGTCACACCAGATTTTACAGGAGGTTCATTAAGGACTTCTCAAAAATCTCTCGGCCTCTAACTAATTTATTGCAAAAATATATACCATTTGTCTTTGATGATGATTGTGTAGAAGCATTTGAAATACTTAAGAAAGCATTAGTCTCTGCACCTGTTGTTCAGCCACCTGATTGGAACCTACCCTTTGAAATTATGTGTGATGCTAGTGATTATGTTGTAGGTGCTGTTCTAGGGCAAAGAGTTGATAAGAAAATAAATGTTATTCATTATGCTAGTAAGACTCTAGACAATGCTCAAAGAAATTATGCTACTACTGAAAAAGAGCTTTTAGCAGTTGTATTTGCCTGTGATAAGTTCAGATCTTAATTGTTGATTCTAAAGTAACTATTCAAACTGATCATGCTGCTATTAAATATCTTATGGAAAAGAAAGATGCTAAACCTAGACTTATTAGATGGGATCTCTTGCTACAAGAATTTGATTTCCATATTGTTGATAGAAAGGGAGATGAGAACCCCGTTGCAGACAACTTGTCTAGGTTAGAAAATATTCTTGATGACCCACTACCTATTAATGATAGTTTTCCAGATGAACAATTAAATGTTATAAGTACTTCTCGTAGTACTCCATGGTATGCTGATTATGCTAATTATATTGTTGCTAAGTTTATACCACCTAGCTTCATATACCAACAAAAGAAAAGGTTCTTCTATGATTTGAGACATTACTTTTGGGATGACCCACATCTTTATAAAGAAGGAGTAGATGGTGTTATTAGACGTTGTGTACCTGAGCATGAACAGGAACAGATCCTTCGCAAGTGTCATTCCGAATCTTATGGAGGACACCACGCTGGAGATAGAACTGCACATAAGGTATTGCAATCTGGTTTTTATTGGCCTACTCTCTTCAAGGATGCCCGTAAGTTTGTCTTGTCTTGTGATGAATATCAAAGAATTGGTAATATTAGTAGATGTCAAGAAATGCCTATGAATTATTCTCTTGTTATTGAACCGTTTGATGTTTGGGGCTTTGATTATATGGGACCTTTTCCTACCTCTAATGGATACACACATATTCTAGTTGATGTTGATTACGTTACTAAGTGGGTAGAAGCTATTCCAACTAGTAGTGCTGATCATAACACTTCTATTAAAATGCTTAAGGAAGTTATTTTCCCGAGGTTTGGAGTCCCTAGATATTTAATGACTGATGGTGGTTCACACTTTATTCATGGTGCTTTCCGTAAAATGCTTGCTAAATATGATATTAATCATAGAATTGCATCTCCTTATCACCCACAGTCTAGTGGTCAAGTAGAGTTGAGCAACAGAGAGCTCAAATTAATTTTGCAAAAGACTGTTAATAGGTCTAGAAAGAATTGGTCTAAGAAACTTGATGATGCATTATGGGCTTATAGAACTACATATAAAAATCCTATGGGTATGTCTCCGTATAAAATGGTTTATGGAAAAGCATGTCACTTACCTCTCGAACTAGAACATAAGGCATATTGGGCTATTAAAGAGCTCAACTATGATTTTAAACTTGCCGATGAGAAGAGGTTATTTGATATTAGCTCACTTGATGAATGGGGAACCCAAGCTTATGAAAATGCCAAGTTGTTTAAAGAAAAAGTTAAAAGATGGCATGACAAAAGGATACAAAAGTGTGAGTTTAATGTAGGTGATTATGTATTGCTATACAACTCTCGTTTAAGATTTTTTGCAGGAAAACTTCTCTCTAAATGGGAAGGCCCCTATGTTATCGAAGAGGTCTATCGTTCCGGTGCCATAAAGATCAACAACTTCGAGGGCACAAATTCGAAGGTGGTAAATGGTCAAAGAATTAAACATTATATCTCAGTTAATCCCATAAATGTTGAAACCAATATTATTGAAACCGTAACCCCGGAGGAATACATAAGAGACACTTTCCAGAACGTTTCAGACTCCGAAAAGGAATAGGTATGTGGTACGGTAAGTAAACCGACTCCAAAACAATTTTTAAGGCAGTATTTCTCCGTTTTGGAATATTTAGAAAAATAGAAAAATAAGTAGCAGTCCGGGAAGGACACGAGGGCCCCACGAGGGTGGTGGGCGCGCCCTACCCCCCTGGGCGCGCCCTCTACCTCGTGAGCACCTCGTGTGCCTTCTAGACTCTGTTTTCTTGCACGTTACGTATTTTTGTTGGTAAAAATTCATTATATATTCTTCTGGAGGTTTTGACTCCCGTATCACGCAAATTTCCTCTGTTTTTATTTTCGAGCTGTTGCTGCTGCAGATTAGAGCAAGATGTCTTCTCAAGAGTCAATCGGGGAGAGCCGGGTATCTAATCCGGCACCGGAACCAAGGGCAAACAGTGACGCTGACCACTTTGGGCCAGCAATGGAGGAGGAGATGGAGGCCGACTTGATGAGGGTAGATGCCATGGAGGATCAAGAAGTCACCTCTTGCTTCCGAGCTGGATTCACGGGGGAACCACAGAGCTCAGCCATTCCAAACTCGGTTATCCCTTCCAATGTTAGATTTCTTTCTTATGAAAATATGAAGAGGAGTGTCACTTGTTCTCCTGCAGCCATGCAACACCCTTGGGTGCAAGGAGCTTTAGCTGTCACAGGAAAGCTTCGTAAGGAAATAATGGACCTCAAGCAGCAAGTCAATAAGCTCGAGGAGGAGAACCGTATCCTGAGGGGAATAATCGCCAAGAATATTACACCAACAACAAAGAAGGAGACATAATCACTTGGGTATGGGCACTCCCCTTGGCAACTGCCAAGCTTGGGGGAGGTGCCCGGTATCGTATCACAATCACAACTCCTATCTTTACCGTTTTTCTTAGTTCGATCCTATTAGTAATATCTTGATCTAGTAGAATAAAGTTTATGGCATGATCTAGTTTTGAGTTTTGCTTTATGATCTCTCTATGTAATCGAGTCAGTGAGCTATATATAATAAAGATTAGTGTTGAGTCAAGGGCTTGACTATTTTGCCATGTTCTTGGGTGAATAAAAGAAAAGAGAAAAGAATAAAAAGAAACAAAAAGTTCATATTGATCTTATTGAGAGTAATGACTTCACATAAAAAGAGTATGATGATTAAAAGTTGTTGGGAGTTGGCAAACATAGCTTTGGTCATTGTTGCAATTAATAGGAAGTAATAAGGAAAGAGAGGTTTTCACATATAGATATATTATCATTGACATCTTTTATGATTGGGAGCACTCATTAAAATATGACATGCTAAAGAGTTGATGTTGGACAAGGAAGACAACGTAATGAGTTATGTCTTTCTTATATCTGAGATAAAGTATGTTGTCATGGATCCTCTAACTTGTTGAGCTTGCCTTTCCCCCTCATTCTAGCCAAATTCTCAGCACCAAGTAGAAATACTACTTGTGCTTCCAAATACCCTTAAACCAGTTTTGCCATGAGAGTCCATCATATATACCTATGGATTGAGTAAGATCCTTCAAGTAAGTTGTCATCGGTGCAAAGCAATAAAAATTGCTCTAAATATGTATGATTGATTGGTGTGGGAGAAATAAGCTTTATATGATCTTGTGATATGGAAGTAATAAAAGCGACAGACTGCATAATAAAGGTTCATATCACAAGGGGCAATATAAAGTGACGTTCTTTCGCATTGAGATTTTATATATCCAACCATAAAGGCGCATGGCAACCTCTGTTTCCCTCTGCGAAGGGCCTATCCTTTACTATTATCTTCTATCTTATGCAAGAGTCACGGTGATCTTCACCTTTTCTTTTTCATTTTATCCTTTGGCAAGATCAGCATGTTGGAAAGAACATGATATATATATATATATATATATATATATAATTGGATGTAGGGGAGCATGAACCATTATTGTTGACATTACCCTTGAGGTAAAAGGTTGTGGGGCAAAACTATAAGCCCCTATCTTTCTCTGTGTCTGATTAAAACTCCGTAACCACAAGTATCGCGTCAGTGTTAGCAATTATGGAGGACTAAATGATAGTTGAGTATGTGGACTTGCTTTTTAGCTCTGACATAGACTCTTTCCGATGTTATGATAAATTGCAATTGCTTCAATGACTGAGATTATAGTTTGTTGGAGCCCAATAAGGTTTATGATTTATACTTTTGCATTGTGAATAGATCATCACTTGAACATAAGTAATCATATGACAAAATCTATATATGTTGCTGTTATGAGAATAATCATGATGCCTTCATGTCCGTATTTTATTTTTATCGACGCCTCTACCTCTAAACATGAGAACATATTTATTGTTATCGGCTTTTTGCTTGAGGACAAGCGAGGTCTAAGCTTGGGGGAGTTGATACGTCCATTTTGCATCATGCTTTTATATCGATATTTATCGTATTATGTACTGTTATTTCACTTTATGTCACAATACTTATGGCTATTCTCTCTTATTTTACAAGGTTTACATAAGGAGGGAGAATGCCGGCAGCTGGAATTCTGGGCTGGAAAAGGAGCAAATATTAGAGACCTATTCTGCGCAACTCCAAAAGTCCTGAAACTCCACGGAACGTCTTAAAATAAATAAAGAAAAATCCTCGCAAAAGATGAAGGCCAGGGGGCCCACACCCTGCTTACGAGGGTGGGGCGCCCCCCTAGGGCGCGCCCCTACCTCGTGGGCCCCCTGGTGGCTCTCCGACACCCATATTCTCCTATATGAAGTCTTTCGATGAGAAAAAAATAAGAGGGAACTTTTCGGGACGAGACTCCGCCGCCACGAGGCGGAACCTTGGCGGATCCAATCTAGAGCTCCAGCAGAGCTGTTCTGCCGGGGATACTTTCCTCCGGGAGGGGGAAATCATCACCATCGTCATCACCAACGCTCCTCTCATCGAGAGAGGGCAATCTCCATCAACATCTTCACCAGCACCATCTCATCTCCAAACCCTAGTTCATCTCTTGTATCCAATTCTTGTCTCAAAGTCCGGGATTGGTGCTAGTAGGTTGCTAGTAGTGTTGATTACTCCTTGTAGTTGATGCTAGTTCGTTTATTTGGTGGAAGATCATATGTTCAGATCCTATATGCATACTATTACCCCTCGGATTATGAACATGAATATTCTTTGTGAGTAGTTACGTTCGTTCCTGAGGACAAGGGAGAAGTCTTGTATGAGTAGTCATGTGAATTTGGTATTCGTTTGATATTTTGATAAGATGTATGTTGTCTAGCCTCTAGTGGTGTTATGTGAACGTCGACTACATAACACTTCACAATCATTTGGGCCTAGAGGAAGGCATTGGGAAGTAATAAGTAGATGATGGGTTGCTAGAGTGACAGAAGCTTAAACCCTAGTTTATGCGTTGCTTCGTAAGGGGCTGATTTGGATCCATATGTTTCATGCTATGGTTAGGTTTACCTTAATACTTTTGTTGTAGTTGCGGATGCTTGCAATAGATGTTAATCATAAGTGGGATGCTTGT
Source organism: Triticum aestivum (assembly GCF_018294505.1). Lineage (NCBI taxonomy): Eukaryota > Viridiplantae > Streptophyta > Magnoliopsida > Poales > Poaceae > Triticum > Triticum aestivum. The sequence goes on from NC_057800.1 coordinate 576,570,454, forward strand.
TCAAGTAAGAACAACACCCAAGCACCGGTCCACCCACATATCAAATTATCAAAGTATCGAACGCGAATCATATGAACATGATGAAAACTAGCTTGACGATATTCCCATGTGTCCTCGGGAGCGCTTTTACTATTATAAGAGTCTGTTCTAGCTTGTCCTTTGCTACAAAAGGATTGGGCCACCTTGCTGCACTTGATTTACTTTTGTTACTTGTTGCTCGTTACAATTTATCCTATCACAAAACTATCTGTTACCACTTATTTCAGTACTCGCAGAGAATACCTTGCTGAAAACCGCTTATCATTTCCTTCTGCTCCTCGTTGGGTTCGACACTCTTACTTATCGAAAGGACTACGATAGATCCCCTATACTTGCGGGTAGCCCTGTGCGTTCGGTTTATTCGGTTTACATGGTTCGGTTTATACGGTTTTTCAGTATGTATGGTATTAATACTTCGGTAAATACGGTATGAAATTAAAATACGGTTCAATTTCGGTATATACCAAATTATTTCGGTATGGTTTCGGTATATACCATAAAAACCAAAGTTGACGCGAATTTGAAAATGACGTCATAATAATTTGCAAATTTATGACTCAAAACACATTCTATTTTACACAAATAGTATATGACTATATATATAAGTATATATGCATGCATTGATTCATCTGTTGATGGTTATGGACGTGCTTAGCATTTTAAAAAGAGAAAAATGACAATGTTACAAGAAAAATGTTGGTGCTTAGTAGTGAATTTGACTCATGTACAAGAAAAATGACAACTTGTACGGTTGTTCATCTCAAGAAATATAAATTTATCTTTTACTTCGGTTTATTCGGTTAACCATTCGGTTTTTCGGTATATACCATAAAAACCAAAGTTCAAATCGGTATGAAAAGTTCATACCATACCGAAACCAGAAACCATAAAAACAAAAAAATCGGTTTGGTTCGGTTTATTTTCGGTATGGTTTTTCGGTTGGGTTTTAAAATGCACAGAGTGACTTGTGGGTCATCAGGGGGCACCGCACACGGCTAAGAGATCAATGATCAACTTGTGTGTCTATGGGGTGCCCCCTCCCCCGTATATAAAGGAGTGGAGGAGGGGGAGGGCCGGCCCTCTATGGCGCACCCTGGAGGAGTCATACTCCCTCCGAGAGTAGGATTCCCCCCCCCCTTCCCTAGTTGGACTAGGAGAGAAGGAAGGGGGAGAGAGGGAGGAAGGAAAGGGGGTGCCGCCCCCCTTCCTAGTCCAATTCGGACCAGAGGGGGAGGGGCGCGCGGCCTGCCCTGGCTGCCTCTCTCTCTCTCCACTAAAGCCCATGAGGGGCCATATACTCCACGGGGGGGGGGGGTCCGGTAACCCCCCGGTACTCCGGTATATGCCCAACCTCACTCGAAACCTTTCCGATGTCCAAACATAGGCTTCCAATATATCGATCTTTATGTCTCGACCATTGATATGTCTCCAATGTATCTATAATTTTTCATTGTTCCATGCTATTATATTATCTATTTTGGATGTTAATGGGCTTCATTTTACACTTTTATATTATTTCTAGGACTAACCTATTAACCCAAGGCCCAGTGCAAATTGCTGTTTTTTTTGCCTATTTCAGTGTTTCGCAGAAAAGGAATATCAAACGGAATCCAAACAGAATGGAACCTTCGGGAACGTGATTTTTGGAACAAACGTGATCCAGATGACTTGGAGTGGACGTCAAGAAACGAACAAGGAGTCCACGAGGCAGGGGGCGCGCCCTCCCCCCTCGTGGCTCAACCGACCTACTTCTTCCTCCTATATATACTCATATACCCTGAAAACATCCAGGAGCACCACGAGATTCTATTTCCACCGCCGCAACCTTCTGTACCCAAGAGATCCCATCTTGGGGCCTTTTCCGGAGCTCCACGGGAGGGGGGCATCGATCACGGAGGGCCTCTACATCAACTCCATGGCCAATCCGATGATGTGTGAGTAGTTTACTTCAGACCTTCGGGTCCATAGTTATTAGCTAGATGGCTTCTTCCCTCTTTTGAATCTCAATACAAAGTTCTCCTCGATCTTCTTGGAGATCTATTCGATGTAACTCTTTTTGCGGTGTGTTTGTCGAGATCCGATGAATTGTGGATTTACGATTAAGTCTATCTACGAACAATATTTGATTCTTCTTTGAAATATTGTATGCATGATTGGTTATCTTTGCAAGTCTCTTCGAATTATCAGTTTTGTTTGGCCTACTAGATTGATCTTTCTTGCAATGGGAGAAGTGCTTAGCATTGGGTTCAATCTTGCGGTGCTCGATCCCAGTGACAGAAAGGGAAACGACACGTATTGTATTGTTGCCATCGAGGATAAAAAGATGGGGTTTATATCATATAGCTTGAGTTTATTCCTCTACATCATGCCATCTTACCTAATGCGTTACTCTGTTCTTATGAACTTAATACTCTAGATGCATGCTGGATAGCGGTCGATGTGTGGAGTAATAGTAGTAGATGCAGGAAGGAGTCGGTCTACTTGTCACGGACGTGATGCCTATATACATGATCATTCCTAGATATTCTCATAATTATGCACTTTTCTATCAATTGCTCGACAGTAATTTGTTCACCCACCGTGATACTTATGCTATCTTGAGAGAATCCACTAGTGAAACCTATGGCACCCGGGTCTATTCTCCATCAAATTAATCTTCCGTCAACAAGCTATTTCTATTATCTTTTATTTGCAATCTTTACTTTTAATCTTTATCATAAAAATACCAAAAATATTATCTTATCATCTCTATTAGATCTCACTCTCGTAAGTGACCGTGAAGGGATTGACAACCCTTTATCTTTATCGCGTTGGTTGCAAGGTTCTTATTTGTTTGTGTAGGTACAAGGGACTTGCGTGTGGCCTCCTACTGGATTGATACCTTGGTTCTCAAAAACTGAGGGAAATACTTACGCTACTTTGCTGCATCACCCTTTCCTCTTCAAGGGAAAACCAACGCAATGCTCAAGAGGTAGCAAGAAGGATTTCTGGCGCCGTTGCCGGAGAGTCTACGCACAAGTCAAGACATACCAAGTACCCATCACAAACTCTTATCCCTCGCATTACATTATTTGCCATTTGTCTCTCGTTTTCCTCTCCCCCACTTCACCCTTGTCGTTTTATTTTCCCTCTTTTCTGTTCGCCTTCTTCTCGTATGTATCTTTGTTTTTGTTTCCATGTGCCTTCTATTTGCTCGCATCTTTGCTTGCTAAAAATCTATTGATATGGATCCACTCACTAGTAGAAAACGGAGCTTTAGCGCCGGTTCGTAAGGGCCTTTAGTGCCGGTTCCATAATCGACACTAAAGGGTGGGCACTAAAGCCCCCCCTTTAGTACCGGTTCGGCATGAACAAGCGCTAAAGTGCCACCACATGGTAACACCAACCGGTACTAAAGGTTTTTCTTTTTTTGAATTTTTTTTGAAAATTTTGGGAAAAAATATGAATTTTTTTCGATTTTTAATTTTCCTGAATTATTTGATGATTTAGTCTCAAATCACCTCTCTTAACTACTCAAGTGTGGATCACTCATTCCAAATCGCCTGACTTCCCGGCCGGTCACCCATCCTCTCGCTCCCCCAGCCTGAGCACGCTCAACTTCGGAGTTCTATTCCCCCTACATTCCAAGTCTGCACTTGTTGTTTTCCTGACAAATGTAAGCTGTCAATCCTATTAACCCTCAGCAGTTTAGCTTGAGCATTAGGTCACACGTTTCACCGTTTGAGTTTGAAACTATTATTCTAAAAAACAGTAATTATTTAGTAACACTAATATTTCTTGAATAAGTTTGACCATAGTTTGACCACAGTTTGACCAGATTTGACCAAAATTTAAAAAATTGAAATAATTATTTAGTAACACTAATATTCTTGAATAATTATGTAGTAACATTAATACTTCTTGAATAAGTAGTTTAACCAGATTTAACCAATTTTTTTTAAAAAAAATGAAATTTGACCATATCTTTTTTTCGTTTTGGAATTTGAGGATTCTAAAAAATTGCAAGCAGGTCGTAGATGTAGTTTTCAAATTTTCCTAACTAGTAGATGTAGTAATATAACTACCTCTCGAAGGATTTTATTTTTTGAAGTTTTTATCATTTTCTTTTGATTTTTTCAGAACTGAAATGGCGACACACGGGGGGTAGAGTTTGAAAATTGCCCTATAGTGCCGGTTTGTGTCACAAACCGGTACTATAGGTCAGACCCCTTTAGTACCGGTTCGTGGCACAAACCGGTACTAAAGGTTAGCCCTTTAGTACCGGTTTGTGACATGAACCGGTACTAAAGGTGATCGTGGGGCCCCGGCCTGACGCCAGCCTGCCATCACCCCTTTAGTACCGGTTCGTGGCACGAACCGGTACTAAAGGTTCAACACGAACCGGCATTAATGCATAGCCGTTCGAACCGGCACTAATGGTACCATTAGTACCGGGCTAAAATCAAACTGGCACTAATGTGTCTCACATTAGGTCCTTTTTCTACTAGTGACTTAAAGTGTTCTACTTGGATCATCTTCGATCCTTATACGCTCGTGCTGAAACCCCAACTAGCCTAGTTGATGGTAAATCTTTAGATGAGCATGCTCATTTTGTGCGTCACCGTTTCTCTGAAAAAGGGAGACTCTTATGGGATCAAATAAACAGATTATGTGTTATGCTTAGAATCCTTGTGAAATTTGTGATCTTACTTGTTGCTCTAAGAACCCTAAAAAACACCTCCCCTACCTATGCAAGTTTAATGATAATGAACTCTTATCTTCTTATGCAAAGGGTGTTTATAGTTACTACGATATCAAACAAATTGAAGAATTTGTTGCTTTTAAGGGTGCTTATGAACTTGCTTCTTTGATTGAAAAGTATGATATTACTCTCTACGAATCTGAAAATTTTGACATACTTAAATATTGCTATGAAAACTATGCTCATAGTGTCTATGTCAAATAATTTATTGAACGAATGACCGTTGCTTTGGATGAAAATAATGATATGCATGAATCTATAGATAATTATGATTCCGATGATTTGATTGAAATATCCCTTGATGAATATGATGCTTGCTATTCTTGTGGCCATGATACCAATATTTATAAAGATGAGTTTGCTATAGTTCCTTATGTTAAACATGAGATCGTTGCTATTGCACCCATACTTGATAGTTCCTTCGATGAAAAGCATGATTGCAATGATATTATTATAAACTCTCTTAGTGTCAATTGTGTTAATAATATGCAAAACCCTAAGCTTGTGGATGCTAGTTTTGATATGCCCACTACTTGTTGCAATGATCATGATTGGGGTGATTCTTCTTTTGATCTTGAAAATTTATTTAAGCCCCATGATGAATATGAGATTGATAATAGTGTTTGCAATATTATTTAAAGTGGGTTTGGAAGAGTGTCAACTATAGATCCCATATATTTGGAGAATGTTCAATCTTATGAAATTTTTGATAAAAGTGGGTTTGGAGAGGTCATGACTTTAGTTAATGTTAATCCCACTATTTTGGAAGAGTGTCAACTTTGCATGCATGTGGATCGTGTTGAAAATATTTTATGTGATAGCTATTTTGTTGAATTTGCTTATGATCCCACATGTAATTATTATGAGAGAGGAAAATATTATTGTAGAAATTTCCATGTTACTGAATTACCTCTCGTTATGTTGAGATCGCTATTGTTTCTTTCTCCTTCCTTGCATATGCTAGTTTTTTCTTGTCTTGATAATTTGTTTGCTTATATAATGCCTATGCATAGGAAGTATGTTAGAATTAGATGTGATTTTCATATGTTTCATGATGGTCCCTTCATGTTTCAATTGCTATCTTTTGTGTGAGCATCATTAAAATTATAGATGCCTAGCTAGGGGTGTTAAACGATAGCGCTTGTTGGGAGGCAACCCAATTTTATTTTTGTTCCTTGCTTTTTGGTTCTGTTTAGTAATAAATAATTCATCTAGCCTCTGTTTAGATGTGGTTTTATGATTTTAATTAGTGTTTGTGCCAACTAGAACCTTTGGGAAGACTTGGGGAAAGTCTTTGCGGTCTTGCTTTAAAAAATAGAAACTTTAGCGCTCATGAGATTTGCTGCCATTTTTTACTGGAGAGTGCTATTTAGTTAACTCTTTTTAAAGATGATTAATAGATAAATTCCTCACGTCTAGAAATTTATTTTAGAATTTTTGGTGTTCCATAAGTATTCGAAACCTACAGATTACTACAGACTGTTCTGTTTTTGACAGATTCTGTTTTTCGTGTGTTGTTTGCTTATTTTGATGAATATATGGCTAGTAATAGAGTTTATGAACCATAGAAAAGTTGGAATACAGTAGGTTTAACACCAATATAAATAAAGAATGAGTTCATTAAAGTACCTTGAAGTGGTGGTTTGTTTTCTTTTACTAACGGAGCTCACGAGATTTTCTTTTAAGTTTTGTGTTGTGAAGTTTTCAAGTTTTGGGTAAAGATTTGATGGATTATGGAACAAGGATAGGAAAGAGCCTAAGCTTGGGGATGCCCAAGGCACCCCAAGGTAAAATCCAAGGAAAACCTAAAGCCTAAGCTTGGGGATGCCCCGGAAGGCATCCCCTCTTTCGTCTTCGTCCATCGGTAACTTTAGTTGGAGCTATATTTTTATTCGCCACATGATATGTGTTTTGCTTGGTGTCGGTGTCAAAACCGGTGGATCTCGGGTAGGGGGTCCCGAACTATGCGTCTAAGGTGGATGGTAACAGGAGGCGGGGGACACAATGTTTACCCAGGTTCGGGCCCTCTCGATGGAGGTAATACCCTACTTCCTGCTTGATTGATCTTGACGATATGAGTATTACAATAGTTGATCTACCACGAGATCATAGAGGCTAAACCCTAGAAGCTAGCCTTTGATTATGATTGTTCTCGTCCTATGGACTAAACCCTCCAGTTTATATAGACACCGGAGGGGGCTAGGGTTACACAGAGTCGGTTACAAGGGAGGAGACCTACTTATCCGAATTGCCAAGCTTGCCTTCCACGCAAAGGAGAGTCCCACCCGGACACGGGGCGAAGTCTTCAATCTTGTATCTTCATAATCCAATAGTCCGGCCAAAGTATATAGTCCGGCTGTCCGAGGACCCCCTAATCCAGGACTCCCTCAGTAGCCCCCGAACCAGGCTTCAATGACGATGAGTCCGGCGCGCAGATTGTCTCCGGCATTGCAAGGCCGGTTCTTCTCCAAATTCCGAATACTTGTCGAGTAGTGTTCAGCTTCCCATGAATGTTGCACTCCTTGGCTTCTGCGCCTAATAATGTTGTCCTCCATGTGTTGAGCGAATGTGAGAAGTCGGGGCATTTTTACACTTGCCACCCTAACCATGTGAGTAAATCGTATATTTAAAGAGACAGGGATCCTCAGATCCAGATCACACCATCCGCCCACAATGAGTATCCATCGGAGCACGCCCGGAAAAAGTCCAACCCATCATGGCCGGCCATCGCAGCTCCTCCTCTCGCTCCCGTGGCCCTAAGCCAAGCGATTGGAAGAAGTGTTCCGTCCCCCACAGCCAATTAGTAGAGTTATAGACCCAGGGGTTTCTCCCTGCAGCATATATGGTCCCCGTTTGAGCCGGACTTGCCACTTACAACTGCGGGGAGCAAGCGGAGAGCTTTCCCAACCCATCCATGGGGAGCGGGTATGCCTTGTCCCTTACTTATTGAGGGGGCTTGGATTTCCAATCCATCCGTTCCTCCGCGGGCTCCTGGAGTTCTACGGCCTCCAGCTGCATAACTTTACTCCCGCCTCATATTACACATCGCTGGCTACGTTGCCCTCTGCAAGCTGTTTTTGGGCTGCGAAGCTCATTTCGAGCTATGGAAGAGGCTATTCTGCCTCGTACCCCGTACATAGGAGGGGTCAATATATCAAGTGGGCGGAGCCGAGATATGGCGCATCGCCGGGACCGGATACCTGTCCAGTACTCCGAAGAAGACATCCGAAGACTGGCCTTCGGAGTGGTTTTATATGGAGGATGTCCCCCATTCGGACCCTATTCGGATGGGCCTTCCTGAGTTCGATAATGCCCCTTTGAAGAAATGCCGCAGCTGGTGCCCTCGGAGCCCCCAGGAGGAAGATAACAGAGAGGTCCTTTACCTGATGGGCCGGATAAAAACATTGGCCAAATCAGGATTGACAATAATCGAGGTTATGTCAATATGTATAATGCGGGGGTTGCAACCACATCAATATCGGGGACAACCCATGTCGCACTTTAACGGAGAAGACGATGCCACCCGCTGCGGTCGTAAGGGACCGGATTCTGTCGCTGCTCTAGCAAAAATATTGTCCGACTTATATAAAGGAGAGGAAGAGGATTTCATCCGCATTAAGCCACGGGATGGATTCTCCATGTACAACCCCCCAAACTGGGTGAGCTGCTACTTTCTACTCCAGACCTTCCCACATTCTTCGTCATAAGTATTTACCTTGCTATTTCATAGCAGGAACTTCAAAAAGCTGTGAGGAAGGTCACAGCCCGTCTCCACAACCAGAGGAACCTGACCAGGCCCTCGACCCCGGACTCTAAGAAGATCCGGACACATTTGTGGAGCTCATCGACATGACGTTCTATCAGTTAAGCTATGACGGTGCCTTGGTGGCCATCATAGCCGATTATCCTGGACTGCTCCCTGCATCGCATGTAAGTAAAACCGGAGTCCCAACTTCCGAGAAGGGTCCCTTTTTCCGCACTTCACCTACCGCACACATATGGTGTCTTATAGGGAAGGCCCTCGGGACGCCATGCCGAACCCGCAGTGACTCACCAACAAGGGACACCGAAACCGGGTAGGCTTAAAAGAAGGTGGTTAGGACCAAGACACCGTCGCAGAGGTATGAAAACAAACCCTACTCCGTGGTTGTCGTCTTTTAAAATATAATAACGTCCATGGTTCCTGGCAGGAAAAACGCTCGCCGGACTATATCTGGAGAGCCTGCTGGCCAAGCCTCCACCAGCCGGGCTCCAGAGCCAGACTTAGAGGCAGATGCTAACGTGGGGCCAACACCGGATGTTCCTCCTACAGAGGATGCGGATAGGCTGTCCGCTACGAAGTCCTAAGTGGAGAGCACCATGAATCACAGGCGTCGCCGGGCCGTACTCCGCGACGCTTGTTTCTCTCAAGAGGCGTTCGATGCCTTCAACTCGGGAGACGTGTACATCCGAGCTGCTCAAAATGGTCTTGCCCGAGCCACGGACCAGTATGTGAAGGATATATGGGTAAGAAAATCTAATAATTATGTATATCAGTAGCCCCTGAGACTTAAAATAGTTGGCGCAACTGATTTAAGGATCATTGTTTGCGTAGGTTCTTACGGAGAAGAATACCCAGATGTCTCAAGAGCTGGAGGAGTGCAAAGCCCAGCTACGGGCCGCAGTTGCCGCAATGAAGGAGTCCGAGAAGGCCCCATCTGGTAACACTTGTTTTAAAAGAATGACATGTACCAGTTAGTATTCGGCATGCATGCAAATCCAACAATAGATTTTGCAGATGATCCCGGAGTGAATCCGGAGGTCGTGCGAGGGGATGAGCAACATGCTCAATGATAGCTAAAGGCTGGCGAGCGCGTGCTTACGCAGGTTAGGCGGGTGAAAAACGATCTCCAAGATGCCAATAACCGGCTGGGCGTTGAACTGAAACATGTTCAGGCCCAGCTTGCTGACTCCGTAAAGGAGAATAAGAGGCTTCGACGCGACATTTTTAGTAAGTGCTTGAACGAACTTTTATAGAGTTCGGCGAAGAAACTGGCTAGCAGAGTTATATCTGTAGGTATGCTGATGGGTCGTCCCATAGAGGAGATGCTCGGGTCTGCGGGTGATCTTCTGCCAGAGCTCTCACAACTACACGAACAAGTTCAGGAGGTGATGCAAGGCATTGCCCAAGCCTTGTGGCCATCCGCCTCCCTGCCAGGAGGCATGGGGGAGCTTGTAGAGATGCTCAAGGGAGCGCGGCGGCGCTTCTGATTATGGAAGATATCAGCCTGCCGACAAGGTGCAAGGGAAGCCTGGGCCATGGTGAAGACGCGATATACCAAGGCTGACCCGAACCACATGGCCGAGGTCGGACCTATGGGGTCTGATGGGAAAGAGATCCTCGTCAGTTTGGTGTATGACCAGGTGAAATTAGCTGCAAAGTATTCCCAACAGGATTGTAGGCTAGACAGCCTATTGGATGGTATAGAAGAAGAATTTAGTCAGTCTAAGTGACTGTGTACTTCAAGTGACATATATTGTCCCTAGCCAGATTGTAAATCATTTGTCATGGCGGACCTTTTCGCTTCAACCTCCGGACCAGACAGTCCGGAGTGTATCCGAATACCTGCTCAGTTATGTAAAAATTGGGGTACGCGTGGAAACCAGGCGTAGGGGTCATAAGTGCTTGAACAGACAAGTACCCAACTAGCTATGTTATATTACATGGACAGTAAGAAACATCTTCCAGGGAGAATAGTTCCGTTAAGGGTTCCTTTCCCTGGGTACGCATGCATTAATGTGCATGTTCGAACTGCGAGAAGACACGCAGGATAAAAACATCTGGGGGCATGTATTACAATAAATAAAAGTCATCTTTCGTTCACCGACCGAATATTCCCTTAAGAATGCTAGCTTTCGGCTTCACCCAGTCTGAGGTACACATCCGGCTGACCCGGCAGTAACAATCGCAGAGGTTCTCCCCTTATGCCCTAGCCGAATTAACGGGAACGTAGGGCATAAACACAAGAGCCAGGCAACCCAGCTTGGCCAAAACTTAAGTCATATCGATGCATATAATGGCGAAGAAAAGGTACATGTGGAGAAGTAACACATGTGCGGGGGGGCATAGAGCCCGGAACATAGTTATATTAAGCTTCTGTATAAGAAGCCCCCAGGTATAATGAGACACATTTTAACCTTTTAAGGCCGTGAAGAAAAAGGGGAGAAAGAAAGAAAGAAAAGACAGATAACAGATATATAAAAAATTGACGAAGGTAAGGAGATGAACACAGAGTCCGGCACTAGGCGTAGAACCTTCGGAGTCTGGCTGCGTTCCACGGGTTTGGCTCGAGTCGATTGTCCGATGCATCCCGCGGACGGTACGCTCCACCGGTCAGAACTTTGTCAATAACGAAGGGACCTTCCCATTTGGGCTTGAGCTTGTCCTTTTTCTTCTCCGGTAGGCGTAGAACGAGTTCGCCAACATTATAAGTTTTGGCCCGTACTTCTCTGCTTTGATACCGCCGAGCCTGTTGCTGATAGAATGGGGAGTGGGCTTTCTTCATGCGCTTTACACAAATATGACCTAAACGGCAGTGCCACAAATAAGTTGCACTATCATTATCAACTCTGCATCTTTTGGCTTCAATACTATGAACATGTGAATCACTACTATCAAGATTTAGTAAAAATAGACCACTCACCAATGGTGCATGACCATAAAAGATATTACTCATATAAATAGAACAACCACTATTCTCTAATTTAAATGAATAACAGTTTCACATCAAACAAGATCCATATATAATGTTCATGCTCAACGCTGGCACCAAATAACAATTATTTAGGTCTGAAACTAATCTTGAAGGTAGATGTAGAGGTAGCGTGCCGACGGTGATCACATCTACTTCGGAACCATTTCCCACACGCATTGTCACCTCATCCTTAGCCAATCTTCGCTTAATCCGTAGCCCCTGTTTCGAGTTGCAAATGTTAGCAACTAAACCAGTATCAAATACCCAGGCACTACTGCGAGCATTAGTAAGGTACACATCAATAACATGTATATCAAATATACCTTTCACTTTGCCATCCTTCTTCTCCGCCAAATACTTGGGGTAGTTCTGCTTCCAGTGACCAGTCCCTTTGCAGTAGAAACACTCAGTCTCAGGTTTAGGTCCAGACTTGGGTTTCTTCACTTGAGCAGCAACTAGCTTGCTATTCTTCTTGAAGTTCCCCTTCTTCCCTTTACCCTTTTTCTTGAAACTGGTGGTCTTGTTGACCATCAACACTTGATGCTCCTTCTTGATTTCTACCTCCGCAGCCTTTAGCATTGCGAAGAGCTCAGGAATCATCTTATCCATCCCTTGCATATTATAGTTCATCATGAAGCTCCTATAGCTTGGTGATAGTGATTGAAGAACTCTGTCAATGACACTATCATCAGGAAGATTAACTCCCAGCTGAGTCAAGTGGTTCTGGTACCCAGACATTCCGAGTATATGTTCACTGACAGAACTATTCTCCTCCATTTTGAAGTTGTAGAACTTATTGGAGACTTCATATCTCTCAATCCGGGCATTTGCTTGAAATATTAACTTCAACTCCTGGAACATCTCATATGCTCCATGACATTCAAAGCATCGTTGAAGTCCCGGTTCTAAGCCGTAAAGCATGGCACACTGAACTATCGAGTAGTCATCGGCTTTGCTCTGCCAGGTGTTCACAACATCTGGTGTTGCTCCTACAGCGGGTTTTTCACCTAGCGGTGCTTCCAGGATGTAATTCTTCTATGCAGCAATGAGGATAATACTCAAGTTACGGACCCAGTCCGTGTAGTTTCTACCATCATCTTTCAACTTAGTTTTCTCTAGGAACGCATTAAAATTCAACGGAACAACAGCACAGGCCATCTATCTACAACAACATAGACATGCAAAAATACTATCAGGTACTAAGTTCATGATAAATTAAAGTTCAATTAATCAAATTACTTAAGAACTCCCACTTAGATAGACATCTCTAATTATCTAAGTGATCACGTGATCCATATCACCTAAACCATGTCCGATCATCACATGAGATGGAGTAGTTTTCAATGGTGAACATCACTATGTTGATCATATCTACTATATGATTCACGCTCGACCTTTCGCTCTCGGTGTTCCGAGGCCATATCTGCATATGCTAGGCTCGTCAAGTTTAACCCGAGTATTCTGCGTGTGCAAAACTGGCTTGCACCCATTGTATGTGAACGTAGAGCTTATCACACCTAATCATCACGTGGTGTCTCGGCACGATGAACTGTAGCAACGGTGCATACTCAGGGAGAACACTTATACCTTGAAATTTAGTGAGAGATCATCTTATAATGCTATTGTCGAACTAAGCAAAATAAGATGCATAAAGGATAAACATCACATGCAATCAATATAAGTGATATGATATGGCCATCATCATCGTGTGCCTTTGATCTCCATCTCCAAAGCACCATCATGATCACCATCGTCATCGGCTTGACACCTTGATCTCCATCGGAGCATCATTATCGTCTCGCCAACTATTGCTTCTACGACTATCGCTGCCGCTTAGTGATAAAGTAAAGCAATTACATGGCGATTGCATTTCATACAATAAAGCGACAACCATATGGCTCCTGCCAGTTGCCGATAACTGTGTTACAAAACATGATCATCTCATACAATAAAATTTAGTATCATTTCTTGACCATATCACATCACAACATGCCCTGCAAAAACAAGTTAGACGTCCTCTACTTTGTTGTTAGAAGTTTTACGTGGCTGCTACGAGCTGAGCAACAACCGTTCTTACCTATGCATCAAAAACCACAACGTGGTATAGTGATTGCTTTTTGATCTTCAGAAAGAACCCTGTTCATTGAATCTGATTCAACTAAAGTTGGAGAAACTGACACCCACCAGCCATCTGTGTGCGAAGCACGTCGGTAGAACCAGTCTCGCGTAAGCGTACGCGTAATGTCAGTCTGGGCCGCTTCATCCAACAATACCGCCGGATCAAGAAACAACTAGTGACGGCAAGCAATGTGTATATACCCATGCCCACAACTCCTTTGTGCTCTACTCGTGCATATAACATCTACGCATAGACCTGGCTCGGATGCCACTGTTGGGAACGCAGTAATTTCAAAAAAAATCCTATGCACACGCAAGATCTATCTTGGTGATGCATAGCAACGAGAGGGGAAGAGTGTTGTCCACGTACCCTCATAGACCGTAAGCAGAAGCATTATGACAACATGGGTGATGTAGTCATACGTCTTCATGATCTGACCGATCCTTGTAACGAAAGTATGGCACCTCCGCGATCTGCACACGTTCGGCTCAGTGACGTCCCATGAACTCTTGATCCAGCAGAGTGTCGAGGGAGAGCTTCGTCAGCATGATGACGGGCGTGATGACGGTAATGATGAAGCTACCGGCGCAGGGCTTCGCCTAAGCACTACGACGATATGACTGAGGTGGATTATGGTGGATGGGGGCACAACACACGGCTAAGAGATCAATGATCAACTTGTGTGTCTATGGGGTGCCCCCCTCCCCCGTATATAAAGGAGTGGAGGAGGGGGGAGGGCCAGCCCTCTATGGCACGCCCTAGAGGAGTCCTACTCCCTCCAGGAGTAGGATTCCTCCCCCTTCCCTAGTTGGACTAGGAGAGAAGAAAGGGGAAGAGAGGGAGGAAGGAAAGGGGGGTGCCCCCCCACCTTCCTAGTATAATTTGGATCAGAGGGGGAGGGGGCACATGGCCTACCCTGGCTGCCTCTCTCTCTACACTAAAGCCCATTAGGGCCCATATACTCCCCGGGGGGTTCCGGTAACCCCCCAGTACTCCGGTATATGCCCAAACTCACTCGGAACCTTTCCGATGTCCAAACATAGGCTTCCAATATATCAATATTTATGTCTCGACCATTTCGAGACTCCTCATCATGCCCGTGATCACATCCGGGACTCCGAACAACCTTCGGTTCATCAAAACACATAAACTCATAATACCAATTGTCACCGAACGTTAAGTGTGCGGACCCTACGGGTTCGAGAACTATGTAGACATGACTGAGACACGTCTCTGGTCAATAACCAATAGCGGAACCTGGATGTTCATATTGGCTCCCACATATTCTACAAAGATCTTTATCGGTCAAACCACATAACGATGTACGTTGTTCCCTTTGTCATCGGTATGTTACTTGCCCGAGATTCGATCGTCGGTATCTCAATACCTAGTTCAATCTCGTTACCAGCAAGTCTCTTTACTCATTCTGTAATGCATCATCCCGCAACTAACTCATTAGTCACATTGCTTGCAAGGCTTATATTGATGTGCATTACCGAGAGGGCCCAGAGATACCTCTCCGACAATCGGAGTGACAAATCCTAATCTCGATCTATGCCAACTCAACAAACACCATCGGAGACACCTATAGAGCACCTTTATAATCACCCAGTTATGTTGTGACGTTTGGTAGCACACAAAGTGTTCCCCCGGTACTCAGGAGTTGCATGATATCATAGTCATAGGAACATGTATAAGTTATGGAGAAAGCAATAACAACAAACTAAACGATCATCGTGCTAAGCTAACAGAATGGGTCAAGTAAATCACATCATTCTCTAATGATGTGATCCCGTTAATCAAATGACAACTCATGTCTATGGCTAGGAAACTTAACCATCTTTGATTCAACGAGCTAGTCAAGTAGAGGCATACTAGTGACACTCTGTTTGTCTATGTATTCACACATGTACTAAGTTTCCGGTTAATAGAATTCTAGCATGAATAATAAACATTTATCATGATATAAGGAAATGTAAATAACAACTTTATTATTTCCTCTAGGGCATATTTCCTTCAGATAGATCTTGCGTGTGTGTAGCTTTTTTTTGTTTTCCATGCAACGCTTCCCAACATCTTACCCCTTGATGGGGGTGGCAGATCGGTACCAACATGGGGTAGGTGATCAGGGCGGAGAGTGGGGCGGTTGGTGGGGGACTCCTCCTTAGTGGTCCTGGAGAAGTAGGGTGTCAAGGAGAGAGGATGCCATGGCGAAGGTGTGGTGGACATCATCCGGTTCTAAAGGAGAGGGCTCCAGCGAGAAATGTCCCTCTATAGCGGGAAATCAAGCGGGAAAGGGATGGTCCGGCAGGAAAAGGAAAGGGTACGTCATGGGGTGCGTTTTTTGTGTTGGGCCCACATGTTGGAGATAAGATAACGAATTGTCCAGACAACCACATTTCCTGCGAGGGGAGGGGATCA
Organism: Triticum aestivum; assembly: GCF_018294505.1. Lineage (NCBI taxonomy): Eukaryota > Viridiplantae > Streptophyta > Magnoliopsida > Poales > Poaceae > Triticum > Triticum aestivum. The sequence continues at coordinate 576,586,508 of NC_057800.1, forward strand.
AAGCTGAGAGCGGGGCGGGTGGTTGATCGGTGCGAACACGTGGGGAGGGGATCAGGGTGGAGAGCAGGGCGGTTGGCGGGGGACTCCTCCATGGCCGTCTGATAAGAAGTTGGTGTGAAGGAGAGAAGTCCCCATGCCAAAGATGAGGTGTGCCCAACAACGGACTTAATATTTTTGTGGAATTTACGGCATTCAACTGTATGTTACAATGTGGCGATGGCTCTGGAGACAGTGGATCTACCTTTGTGGCTTGGATGGGGGGTGTCGGTGTCAAAACCGGCGGATCTCGAATAGGGGGTCCCGAACTGTGCGTCTAGGCCGGATGGTAACAGGAGGCAAGGGACACGAAGTTTTACCCAGGTTCGGGCCCTCTTGATGGAGGTAAAATCCTACGTCCTGCTTGATTAATATTGATGGTATGGGTAGTACAAGAGTAGATCTACCATGAGATCGGAGAGGCTAAACCCTAGAAGCTAGCCTATGGTATGATTGTTGTTCTGTATGTTGTCCTACGGACTAAAACCCTCTGGTTTATATAGACACCGGAGAGGGTTAGGGTTACACAAAGTCGGTTACAATGGTAGGAGATCTACATATCCGTATCGCCAAGCTTGCCTTCCACGCCAAGGAAAGTCCCTTCCGAACACGGGACGAAGTCTTCAATCTTGTATCTTCATAGTCCAGGAGTCCGGCTGAAGGTATAGTCCGGCCATCCGGACACCCCCTAATCCAGGACTCCCTCAATAGACCCTGAACCAGGCTTCAATGACGACGAGTCCGGCGCGCAGATTGTCTTCGGCATTGCAAGGCGGGTTCCTCCTCCAAGTACTTCATAGAAGATTTTGAACACAAAGATAGTGTCCGGCTCTGCAAAATAAGTTTCCACATATTGCCATAGAGAGAATAATATTTACACAAATCTAATCTGCTGACGTATTCCGTAGTGTGACATCGCACCACGGCCAAACCTTTATTTGAATCGTTTTATTGTCCCACCTCAGCGTGTCATGCGAGGCAGTTTCGTTGGCACGTCTTGTTAAAGCAGAGATCGTGTCCCCTTATTCCGGGATTCTCATCAATACGGGCGTGGGTAACCCAACTGCGCCATTGATTATGGCGCTTGGAGATAAGCAAGTTTTACCAGGCTGGTGGGGACACGTAGTTGCGTCCACCCATATAAGGGGATAAGGATCCACCTTTTCACCAACGCCTTCTTCCTCCTTTGCCTATCCATTTTCGCGCACTCAAGCTCCAGCGCCCCAGTCCGCACTCCCCACCTCAACCTTTTCCAGTCATGTCCGGAGCGGGAGGCAAGTGGATGGTCTCCTCCGTTACGGAGGGACACATCAAAAAACTAAGGAAGGCCGGATACTTGTCTAACGACATTGCGCACCGGCTTCTCGAAGAGGGGCAGCTCATCCCCACCCCTAGGCCCCATGAGAGGGTGGTGTTCCTCCCCCATTTCCTTCGCGGACTGGGCTTCCCTCTCCACCCATTTGTCCGGGGGCTCATGTTCTACTATGTCCTGGATTTCCACGATCTAGCCCCGAACTTTGTCCTCAATATCTCGGCGTTTATCGTCGTGTGCGAGGCTTTCCTCCGCATCCGCCCCCATTTCGGCCTGTGGCTCCAGACTTTCAATGTCAAGCCGAAGGTGGTGCACGGCACCCAGGCGGAGTGCGGAGGCGCCATGGTGGGCAAGATGCCCAACTTCCCGTGGCTCGAGGGCTCCTTCATGGAGACCCTAAAGGGGTGGCAATCGGGGTGGTTTTACATCACCGAGCCGCGCGACCCTAAATGGGTCGCAGCCCTCGAGTTCCGATCCGGACCCCCTACACGGCTCACCTCCTGGAAAGAGACGGGCCTGTCGTGGGGTAAAAAAGGAGAGCTGACCGGACTCCAAACATGCGTCCAAACCCTGGTGGACAAGAAACTCAAACTTGTCAACGTGGTCCAGGTTATGCTCATCCGCCGGATCCTCCCGTGTCAACAACGGGCTTTCAACCTGTGGGAGTTCGACCCGGCGCGGCACCGAACTCTGAGCAGGCTCTTCGACACGACGTACGAAGATGCCTGGATGGTGCTTTTCAAGGGCGCCGAGGCCCCCGCATCTGCTACCGAGGATCGCGGATTCAGCACGCAGCGTCACGCTCATGCGGTAAGCTGTTTTTACTTTTTACAGGGTATTAGTTTTTCATAGTTTGACTCCATGTGGGATCTAAGATCCCTTACCTTTGACAGGATTGGCAGGAGACGTCCGGACAGATCAACTGTCCGGCTCCTTTGCCCGAAGGCCCAGCGGACGCTCGTTTGGCGAAGCTGCTGGTTCCGGCACCCTATGTGGTGCCGGAGAAGAAGGCCAAGAAGAAGGCCACGGGGACTCGAAAGAGTGCCCGATGCCAGGAGGCGCCGGATTCATCATCCGACGACTCCAAGACGCACTCCTCCCATGAAGACGGGGAGGAGGAAGAAGAGACCTCTCCCCCTCCAGCGGGGGAAGGGAAGAAAAGGAAGGCCGCCCCAACTGGGGAGGCCGAAGGGTCCAAGAAGGGGAAAACCCTTCCTCCGGACTACTCCACCAACACCGACGACGGCGAAGAGGAGTGGTCGCTCATGGCCAAGCCCCTGGCGAAATTGTAAGTATCCGGATACCAGAGTGATTCATAGTATTCCTTTATTGCACAACTTTCCCTTATGTCGAATATGATTATATAGACCCCCCAAGGCCGGGCTCGATGAGTCGTCGAGTGGATCCTGGATTCGTCAGATGTGAATTCACTTCCGCCCGCTACCTCCCCCCACCCTACGGACGACGCCGAGGTGCTGTCCCAACAGGTTCCAAGCCAGGAGGAGGTGGTCCTGGAGGCGCCGCAAGGCGGACCTCCCGGACTCCAGGAGTAAAGGGGATAAAACCCCCCAGGGCTCCAAGTCCGGCTCTAGGCCGGACACCGCTTCGGAACCTTCAAAGGTTCCAGAGTCCGGCGGGCGACCTCCTTCCAAGAGGAGCAAGCCCACCGTGCCAGTGACCCCCGTCCAACCGGAGGCGCCAGACAATCTGTTGGAGGTGCTCAAAGGCGCCTCCATCGACGAGGAGCACCACACCATTATGAGTGCGGTGGTCCAGAAGGTTCAGTCCGCCAAGAGCGGACTGACTGAAGCTTGTGCTAGCCTTTTAATAGGCTTTGAAGTAAGTAAAGAATGTGTAAATAATATTACCGCATAGACAGTAGCCCCTGATGCTCTGTTTGGTGTTCGGGAAGAAAAGCCGAATAGAGGATCAAATAAAATTCACAGGAGTCTAACAAAAAGGAGTCAATATGCGTATGCAGGCTTCTCTGCTGGCGTCCTCCGTACTGACTGTGGAAGTGGACACGCTAAAGCAGAACCTCGAGCAGTCCGAGCAAGAGCTCGGGCGTGCCAAGAAGCAGCTCGAGGACAAGGAAGGTAAGAAATACCTTGTTTAAATATATATATATATATAAAGTGCAATTGCAAAAAATAGTAGGATTATTGTGGCTATTGTAGGGGCCACGTCTGAGGTGGCGACCCTTAAGCAAGCGTTGTTCGAGGCCGAGAAGAGGGCGGCCACGGAGCGCACCGAGCGGGAGAAGTATGAGGCCCAGGTTGGCGAGGTGCGGCAAGAGATCCAGGCTCTCATGGAAAAACATGAGAGTTTGGAGCTTGACTCAAAGACGCGAGCGTCCGAGCTCGCGGTGGCTATCAAAAATGCCAAGTCTGCCAAGGCCGAATCCCAGAGGACCCTCCAGGAGTTGGATGCGGTGAAAAAGATAGCGGCGGGTAAGGCATTCTTTATGCAAAGCAAACACATAAACGTGAGTTACTTGTTACTTACCCGAATCCGGAGCTCTCCAGGAGCATTCACAGATCTTCCCCGTAGCGTGTCCGATGCCGCCGCATTCTATCGAGCCGAGGAGGGCGGCTCGACAGAGAAGGTGTTCTGGTCTCAGTATGCTGAGGCCGGACACACCGTTCCCCTGAGCGACCAGCTGAAGCAATTGGTCGAGCTCCACAAGGCGCCGAACAGGCCATGAAGGGCCTCATAGTTCGGCTATGGCCTGGAGAGGCTCTGCCTGGGAGCTATTTCGGGCTGGTGCGGCGACTGGTGGGGGCCTGTCCAAGGCTCGAAGTCATCAAGCGCTCCGTCTGCATTGAAGGTGCCCGTAGGGCCCTTGCCCGTGCTAAGGTGCACTGGGGCAAGCTGGATGCTGAGAAGCTTGTGAAGGACGGGCCACCGCCGGGGAAAGAGCATCGCAAGCCCGAGAATTATTATAAGGATGTTCTGAAGGGTGCCCGCCTTATGGCGGATGAATGTTCCAGGGATGTAATTTTTGAGTAAAACTCGCTCGTTATGTCCTGTGCACTGAAAACTTGTTCATATGCGCTAAGCAATGATGTTGGAATTTAAAATATTACCTTCTGTGCGGCTGTTTATCAATTCTGAGAGATGGCGAGTCGTCGGCTTCTGCCCTCGTGCCGCTAGTGCTGGGGTGTTCGGGGATAAACCTGAGCGCTCTTTTTCCCATGTTTGGGTCCTTCGAGGGAGGCGCTCAGCACAACGAACAAGGCAATCGGACTATAATGCTTGAACACTCTCACTTAGCCATAGAATTCTATAATTTTAAATTTCGGCGAAGCCCCTGGTATTCGGAAGACCGAGTTCGGGGCGATATCCACGCCTTGGCCGGACAGAGCCGACTCCTCACTCTAAGCGGCATAAGTCTTTAGGGACTCAAAAAACCTCTCGAACAGCGACCAGCTCTCGCTTCATCATGACAGTCAGTTTTAGCTTTCTCTACTGAGGTGCTCGACCCAGCTCAACTGGGGCACAATCGCAGTAGTTCTCCTAGTGCTACCTTAGCCGATATAGCGGAACGTAAGGCACCAAAATATGCCGCACTTGTTAAAGTGTTCGGACTTCTCATACCATATTGAGGGGTACTAAAGCCCTTGGCGTATTTTGGACGTACCAAAGTGTACGGGTGCAACATGTCGAGGAACATATATTTGTAAAAAAAGAGTAATGCAAAAATAGACAAAAGCTATGCATTGTTTATTAGAGCAGAACGATACAAATAATGCGATAAGCAAAAGGTTGGACTATTTAACATGTCCGTTCCAGGGGCAGGTTGCGGAATGGTATGCGAAACAGGTATACTGCTCGTGATAGAGACCACCTGGGAGTTCCGGAATGCGGCATGGCTTGTCTGCTTTCCTGGTTCTTGCATCGTTTGTGCGGTAATTGAACTACCGAACAGGCCTTCCGAAGAATGGAGTCCTGAAAGTAAGAGAAAATTAAAAAATCGGCAGCCCCTTGTGCGGTTTAAGCCGTGTTTCGGGCATGCCGTGATGGTGCCCCTCCCCCTGTACACATGGTATTTCTAGAGCATAGTTATGCACGCGAAGCACTGGTGTCGCATTTTTTCGAGGGTTGGGGTTAGGGCCGCATTGCTACGCCTGCTCAGAACGTGCCAGGCGGTCTTGTTGTAGGTTACTCCGGGCGCGCTTGACGGTGTCCGGATGTTTAATGGCCGGACTGGAGAACTGCCTCGAGAGGCTGCTTTGTACTTCCGCTGCAAGGGCCGCCGTGTGCTCCTCCGTTCGGAGGGAGCGTTCGGTGTTTCCATTGACCGTAATTACTCCTCGAGGGCCTGGCATCTTGAGCTTAAGGTATGCATAGTGCGGTACCGCATTGAACTTGGCGAATGCGGTTCGCCCGAGCAGTGCGTGATAGCCACTGCGGAATGGGACTATGTCGAAGATTAACTCCTCGCTTCGGAAATTATTCGGAGATTCGAAGACCACTTCAAGTGTGACTGAGCCTGTACAGTTGGCCTCTACACCTGGTATTACGCCTATAAAGGTCGTTTTGGTGGGCTTAATCCTCGAGGGATCTATGCCCATTTTCCGCACTGTATCCTGGTAAAGCAGGTTCAGGCTGCTGCCGCCGTCCATAAGGACTCTAGTGAGATGAAATCCATCAATAATTGGGTCTAGAACCAATGCGGCAAATCCGCCATGACGGGTGCTAGTGGGATGGTCCCTTCGATCAAAGGTGATCGGGCAGGAGGACCATGGGTTGAACTTTGGGGCGACTGGCTCTACCGCGTATATGTCCCTTAACGCGCGCTTCCGCTCCCTCTTGGGGATGTGGGTTGCGTATATCATGTTCACCATCCGCACTTGTAGGGGAAAACCCTTCTATCCATTGTTGTTCTGCGGCCGTGGCTCTTCGTCGTCATCGCTATGCAGCCCCTTGTCTTTATTTTCGGCATTTAACTTGCCTGCCTGCTTGAACACCCAACAATCCCTATTGGTGTGATTGGCCAGCTTTTCGGGGGTGCCATGTATCTGGCACAAGCGGTCGAGTATTCGGTCCAAACTGGACGGGCCCCTAGGATTTCTTTTGAATGGATTTTTTCGCTGACCGGATTTATAGCCTCTGAATCCGGCATTAACTGCCGTATCCTCGGCATTGTCGCCGTTAATGCGGTGCTTCTGCTTGTTGCGACGCGACCTGCAACTACTGTCCCTGGTATCCGAATTACCAGGGTTCTTGGTCATATTGTTGCTACGAGCAAGCCAGCTGTCTTCTCCCGCGCAAAAGCGGGTCATGAGTGTCGTGAGTGCTGCCATAGATTTCGGCTTTTCCTGCCAAGCTGCCGGGCAAGCCACTCGTCACGGATATTGTGCTTGAAGGCTGCAAGGGCCTCTGCGTCCGGACAGTCGACTATTTGACTTTTCTTTGTTAGGAACCGTGTCCAGAATTGCCTGGCCGATTCCTCTGGCTGCTGAATTACGTGGCTGAGGTCATCGGCGTCTGGTGGTCGCACATAAGTGCCCCGAAAATTGTCGAGGAATGCGGCTTCCAGGTCCTTCCAACAACTGATTGATCCTACTGGCAAGCTGTTAAGCCAATGCCGAGCTGGTCCTTTAAGCTTGAGTGGGAGGTATTTGATGGCGTGGAGATCATCGCCGCGGGCCATCTGGATATGAAGGAGATAATCCTCGATCCATACCGCAGGATCTGTTGTGCCATCATATGATTCGATGTTTACGGGTTTGAAACCCTCGGGGATTTGATGATCCATTACTTCGTCTGTGAAGCATAGTGGGTGTGCGGCGCCTCTGTACTGGGCTATATCACGACGTAGCTCCAATGAGCTTTGTCTACTGTGCTTGGCCCTACCGGATTTGTGTCCGGCGTGACGGTTATCGTCTCGAGTCGTGGGGCGCCCACGCGATCCGTAGATCGATCTTGCTTGCCTTGCCTTGTCCTCCAACATATCTCGCAGGTCTAGCGCATTTTCCCATGCCTTCGTATGGGGTGCGGCTTGAGTGGAGGGCCGAGAGGCCTCTCTGTCGTGGCCACGAGGTGGCCAGTCGGCCGTATCAAGTGCTAGTGATGTAGGTTTAAGTGCTTCCTCCTCTAATCGGGGTAGCAACCTGCGCTTTGGGTAGCTCTTGGAGGGGCGTTCGAGTTTATGCTCTTCGGCCGCAAGGACTTCAGTCCATCTGTCGACTAGCGAATCTTGATCAGCTCTAAGTTGTTGTTGTTTTTTCTTGAGGCTTTTTTCCGTGGCCATAAGCCTGTGTTGAAAACGCTCTTGCTCGACTGGATCCTTTGGCACGATGAATTCGTCGTTGTCGAGGCTTGCCTCATCTTCGGAGGGAGGCATATAATCGTCCTCGACCTCTCTGTCTGCCGCTCTCTCATGAGGGTTGGCTTCTCCATCCTCCTGTGCTGAATCTTGCTGGAGGGGGTTTTCTTCGGCACTCTCCGGAGTATTATTATCTCCCGTGCTAGAATCCCCGTATTTGCTTTAGCGGGATTTTGAGCGGCGCCGCTGACGCCGGCGCTTAGGCTGTTTCTTGGAGGGGTCATCCTTCGCTGTTCCATCACCATCTCCTTCTTTTGGGGTGTCCACCATGTATATGTCATATGACGAGGTGGCTTTCCAGGGCCCAATAGGCGCTGGTTCTTCATCGTCTCCTGCATCGGCGTCCATACCGTCGATGTCTTCGGAGTCGAAGTCGAGCATGTCGGTTAAATCGTCGACAGTGGCTACAAAGTGGGTGGTGGGTGGGCTTTGAATTTCTTCGTCGTCCGTATCCCAACCTTGCTGACCGTAGTCTGGCCAGGGCTCTCCTGATAAAGAGAGAGACTTTAGTGTCTTCAGAATATCGCCGAAAGGCGAGTGCTGAAAGATGTCCGCGGCAGTAAACTCCATGATCGGCGCCCAATTGGATTCGATCGGCAGGGGCGCGGAGGGTTCGGAGTCCGGAGAGGAGTCCGGCTCCTTGGAGTCACGAGTCTCACGGAGTGCGGGGCTGGTGTTCGGCTCGATCACCGTTGAGATCGCAGCCCCCGAGGCGGCGTCCAACCACCCATCCTCGATCGGCGCGGTTGGCTCCGAATTAAGGGTCGAAGCCGATGCGGGTGCGGCCTCCAGGGCACTGTTCGGCGGCAGAGCTAGATCATGCTCGTCGTGACCGCGCTCGGCAGTGGCTCGAATCCGTCGAAGTTCAAGTCCCCGCGGATGTCAGCCGTGTTGTTTAAACTTCCAAATCTGACCTGACGGCCAGGGGCATAGCTTTCGATCTGCTCCAGATGGCCAAGTGAATTGGCCCGCAGTGCGAAGCTGCCGAAGACGAAGATCTGTCCGGGGAGGAAGGTCTCACCCTGGACTGCATCGCAATTGATGATCGTAGGAGCCATCAAGCCCAACGGCAACGACACAGAGGAACTCTCAATGAAAGCACCAATGTCGGTGTCAAAACCGGCGGATCTCGGGTAGGGGTCCCGAACTGTGCGTCTAGGTCGGATGGTAACAGGAGGCAAGGGACACGAAGTTTTACCCAGGTTCGGGCCCTCTTGATGGAGGTAAAACCCTACGTCCCGCTTGATTAATATTGATGATATGGGTAGTACAAGAGTAGATCTACCACGAGATCGGAGAGGCTAAACCCTAGAAGCTAGCCTATGGTATGATTGTTGTTCTGTATGTTGTCCTACGGACTAAAACCCTCCGGTTTATATAGACACCGGAGAGGGTTAGGGTTACACAAAGTCGGTTACAATGGTAGGAGATCTATATATCCGTATCGCCAAGCTTGCCTTCCACGTCAAGGAAAGTCCCTTCCGGACATGGGACGAAGTCTTCAATCTTGTATCTTCATAGTCCAGGAGTCCGGCTGAAGGTATAGTCCGGCCATCCGGACACCCCCTAATCCAGGACTCCCTCAGGGGGCGTCAAAGGCGGTGCACGCCTCTCACCCCTTGATGGGGGTGGCGGATCAGCACAAACATGGGGAAGGGGATCAGGGCAAGAGTGGGGCAGTTGGTGGGAGACTCCTCCTTAGCGGTCCATGGAGAAATAAGTTGTGATGGAGAGAGGGCGTCATGGCGAATGTGAGGTGGGCGTCATCCGGTTTTAGAGGAGAGGGCTCCAGCAAGAAATGTCCCTCTACGATGGGAAACCAAACGGGGAGGGGAGGGCCCGACAAGGAAAAGAAAAGGGTGCGTCGTGGGGTGGGGTTTTTGCATTGGGCCCGCATGTTGAAGATAACATAATGAATAGTCCGGACAACCCCATTGCTCCGACGCATATGGTCTGGATTTGGGAGAGCTCGTACTGTTCGGAGGATTGAATTTTGGAACAGTTGACAAACTTATGTGCCTCGAGATTTGATGGGGGATTATTGGATTATAGATGGACTTAGACCCATATAAGACAATAATCCCTGGTTAATCTCTAAGGCTCATTTAGGTGCATGACAAGTGGTGGGAAGTTTAGTCCCATGCTGCTAGTGGAGTGAGAGTGAAACCCCTTTATAAGGGTTGCTCTACCACATGCCAATGAAAGCTTGGGAGGAGGAGTTGTACACGCGCGCTCTTCCTCCTTCGCCGCCCGCCTCGCCTCGTCACGCCACACCGGCCTATATAAGTAGGCGCTCGCTAGTGGAGTGACCTAGTTCAGTTCACTCGCCGTCGCCTACTATTCCTCTCTCTGTGATGCTTCCGACGATCCCATCCTGACGACCGCGTGCATGGTTGGTAGGGAGAGCAGGTCGTCAGCCATGGAGTCAATGCAAGGGAAGTTTTTGGGGAGCGTCTCGACGCGACTGCTCCTAATCCGTCTGCTTCTGCTTCCACTACTTCCCCTGCATCGACTCCATGGCTGACGACGAAGCCGCCAAGAAGAAGGCCTCGGCCGATGCCGAGGCTGCCGCTGCCACCGTCGCGTTGGCCTGGCTAACCGGAGGGTATGACTCGTTCATCTCCTATTTGCTCGTTCATGTGCTGGTCGTATATGTGTCGTTCATAGGTTTCTTCTATGTATTGTACGTGCTCACATGCTTATGTATTGGTATGAGATGCATACAGTATTTAACATGTTTACTGTATACTCGTGGATTAGTCTAATCAAAAAAGTGCTAATATTTCCAACACTCCACACAAAATAAAATATACATTGCGCACCTTACAATTTATATCAAGAGATATTGAATTGGCTCTCTACACAAAAATAAAAGCTTCTCGGTCAACTTAGAAATGGGCAAAACCAATAGGCTTTTGCGCAAGGATATATAATATATCTCTTTAGCTATTTTAGTTAGAAAATATGTGATTGTTTTCCTACGCTTTTCATCAAAAAGACATTGCGTACTTACACTCGGTCTTTCAGTTTTATATTGCCAATGTTGCGCTGTTTGTTTCTCCTCTTCTTTTGGGGGAGAAATGTTCTTTGATTGCTGCTGATTTGACGTGCTAGATCTCATGATGCAAAGGGTTCCCTAAAAAATTGCTGGAAAGGGGAGTTGTTTTAAGATGGCTGGCGGTAGAAAAGCTCAAGACAGCATATCTGCATATGGGTGGTGCCAACTTTTGCACTTAGTGATTTGGAAGACGGCAATGTGTCGGTGTATTATTCTGCTAATTTCATCTTCTCACCACGCCCAATGTGGAACAGGGTGTGCAATGTTGGGATGCTGATCACATGATCGAAGTCCTGTACTGCCGTGTGCCACTGAGCAGTCATCTGATTCTCACATGCAGTTTTTTTTATTAGACATGTAGTTTTTTTTTTTGCCAAGTCAGCGTAGTCTGATGGTTAATTCTCGTGGGAGGAGATGTTCGATTACCATGCGCATGTGATGATTTCGTCAATCTCAAGATGCGATGTAGGCTTACTATCTTCGTCTCGGTGAATAAATCATTCACGTAGTTCTAGGTCGATGATTTAACTATCTAAATATGTATTATATGTGACAAAAATATATATTGAGAAACTACATCCGTGTAGAAATCTAGTGACATACTTCTCATGACATATAACATATATTTAATTTCTCAAATCGATGACCTAGAACTACGCAAATGACTTATTCACCGAGACGGAGGTAGTAGTATTTCAAAGGTGCTCATAATGCTAAGGTGTGTGTGCTTACGTTCATAGAGGTAAGCGTATGTGCGTTTATGTGGCGATCTGCGATTGTACTATGTTAAAAAAAAGTAGGGGATAAAGAAAAAAATAGTGTTATCCACACCCAATCAATTTTTCTTTCGACTCATGACGTAGCCGCCGCCACCGCAAGGAACCGACAGCCTAAACTACATGCTAGCGGGGTTCCCTCGCTGGCTGGAGGGAGGGAAACGCCGGGACTTTACTTTTGCACGTGTCTAGCAGTTTAGTGTCTTAATTAGGTCTTCAGTTGTTCATGATTTCGACTTATGTGGTGGCGATGACGGTGGCAAATATATTTTCTCCATATCTTTCCCACAAGCAATGGTTCTCTCGGCTTTCGGTGTTGAATCTTGGAAGCGGTGTCTATGCCTGCTCAAGTCCTTTGGATCTGGACTGGCGCTTCATGCATCTTTGTGTTGGTGACAGTAATAGTCATCTTCTTCCTATTAATTGCGTGGTGGTGTTGCAGGCAACTAGTCGCTACGATAGAAGATCGACCCATGGGGATCGGGGTGATCCCCCCCGTTTTTGCGGCGGCGATGAGGTGAGGGCCTACTTTTGCCCCCCGGGTGGTCCATGCTCATTCTCTGTTGCAACGGTGCCTTCTTCCCGTTGTTGTGAAGCTCTCACAAGTTTTATTCAGGAGATGGTTCAGCTTTAGGGTTTTCTATCTACATATGGCTTCTACGATGGCGGGTCCTTCTCTAGCACGTCGGTGCAGCTGGAAGCACGACGACTTCCGCACCGCAGGATACATGATCAGGCCGGCTTCGAGGATGGAGCGGCAACTACAGCCTGCCTTCGGCTCGTACTGGAGATTAAGTTTGGTTGGCTATCAGAGAACATTATTACAATTTCCTTGTTTTTCGAGATGGCTTGTATCGTTCGTATAAATCCATCGTCGAATGAGAGAGAAAAATAGATACACACTCAGCGGCCAAGTTAGTGCAAGCAATTGTGACGATGGGCCCATAAAAAAATCATGGTATACTATGGACCGTGCTTCTTGGGAAGGTGATGCAGCAGCAGTGTAGCAGTGCAGTGCACGCTGGAGCAGAAGCCTTCAAGACAAATTCTTGGGATTATCTCTGTTCAGAGTAGCGTCCACAATGACCTTCTGGATAGACCTAAAGTTGTGGCGTGGCACCGAACCCGGACAGGAACCCTTCTCCCATCCAAAGCGTGCACCTCGACTTCACCAGTCCACCGATGACCGATCTCTTTCGCCAAACCCAACCGAACTTGTGAGTGGACGATGGGGAGGAAAAGGCAGAAAAATGTTGGGGGAGGTGCCATGTCCCTGTGCGGAAAAAGGAGGCCGCTTCGGCATGGCTCGAGCTCGACCGGCGAAACGCCCAGGTCAAGCACTCCAGGGGGGGTGACGAGGTCGGGGGCCTACTACTTGCGCAGAGTGTTTGCTGGTGCATTGGTGTGGACTGGAGACCGGTCGGCGGTCGGTGAAGTTGGCAAAGGCGATCTGATCGGGCAGGGTACAGCTCCTTCGCTGGCATATTCGAATCTCCCGTCCCATGTGAACCGCGCGCCTCTTTACAGCAGCGGTTCCTCCTGGGTCCTGGCTCATCGATCCTGTCACCGTGATGAATTTCCTTGATTAGGCTGTTCTCTCACTTTGACTGATACGCGTACCTCCGGTCCGTGGATGGATAATGTGCGCGGTTTGGTTTGGTTCGGCAGTGTCAATTCAAGTAGATTTTGTTTGGTCTTCTGTTGTTGGGACAGCGTTGTCTTCTTTCATAAACGTGCAACGGAGGGAAATTGACGGGGGCAGATTACCAAGACAGGGCATTGTTATTTCTTACTCCAGCTGATGATTAAGATATTTCTTTAGAAACTAGATTAAGCAAAATTATATCTTCCGGTGGGCAGGGTCCTCCCTATGGTGGATAAGGGACGGCCATCTGAAGCTGCATGACTTTTCCTAGCCATCATCATGTACTGTACAACGAGTTTTGGTGTGCTAACAAGGGAGGGGGGCTGTGTCAAGTGGTTGGCCGGAGAAAAGTTTGGATTCATCATTTCAACAGTTGCCGGGCTTTTGGGGCAGACCCTGAGATAATAAGGGCAAAATGAGCGACCCCCTAGTGCATACGTACTTCCCTTCCGAGAAAGGCAACACGAAATTTGGGCCCAGAAAGGGACATCAGAACGGTAAAGAAAATGATCTTTTCTTATGGGCGAGCTAAGGTCGTGTAACTAACATCACACTGGACGACGAGCTATGTTAAAACTTACTTAGGTTTTTGCGAGTCATTCTTCGGCTCGGGAGCACCTACGAGTGAGACGTGCAGTCGCCGTGCAGCTAGTGATTAGTCAAGTTCTGCTCGATTCGACTGGCAGTAACCATGGACATATTTTTTTTTTAGATATAATTGTAACCGTCGGCATGGTGAAAAGTTATTTCCGCGTCTTTGCAAGTTTGCATCGTTGTCGCCAGCTCGGGCGTTCGGCCTAAGGGCTGTCGGATGTGCGCGCCAATGGGAACGTATCTGGTGCACCAAGGCAATTGCTGCTAGCGGTGCACCGGACCATGTTGCACAATTAAAATTGTTAAAAAAAATCTGGAAAAAATTAATGTATCGATACAACTTCAATGTATCTTGTCACAAACATTCAAATAAAAAATCAAAACAATGGTCAAGATACAAAAATGACAAATTCAACTTCGATGTGCTAATGGGCCAAAACTCAAGCCCAACTTGTGTTATGTACTATTCAATGTCAAATTTGTCCTTTTTGTATCTCGAGCTATGTTTTGAATATTGATCTAAATTTTTGTGACAATATACATTCATGTTATGTCAATGCATTAATTTTTTCAGATTTTTTTGAACGTTTTTGAATGTGCAACGGACGACCGGTGCACCAGATACATTCCCGTATATCTCGTCTTCAGGGAGTCTTTTTTTTAGGTGTACCTTCAGGGAGTCTGGCTTCGGAATCGCGAAGGGGCGAGCGAGCTGGGCCGGCCCACGAGTGCGGGAGGCTACAGCCTCTTTTTCCTGATTTTATATTTATGTTTTCTGTTTTTCTTTTTTCCCTTTTGTTTATACTTTTTTAAATATATGTTAAAAAATGCTCTTTAAAAAACATTTGACAAATGTTGAACAAATATTAAAAAATGTTGAATTAGGATTTGAAAAGTGTTGAAAAAATATTTGAAAAATGTTGATCATGTATATAAAAATATTAAATAAGTATTTAAAAATATTGAACAATTATTTGGAAAATGTTGAGCAAGTATATATAAGAATGTAGAACGAAAAACAAAAAGAAACAAACAAAAACCAAAAAATGAAAAACGAAAAAGAAACAAAATAAATCAAAGGAAAAGGAAAATGAAAAAAACTGAAGAGACAAATGAAAAATCCGGACAAGAAAAAAGAAAATGTTGAACAAGTGTTTGAAAAATGTTAATCAAGCATTTGGAAAATGTTAAATGTCTATAGAAAAATGTTGGCCATGTATTAAAATAATGTTGATCTTTAAAAAAATGTATACAGGAAAACCCATTTTTCAAAAACCAGTAAAATTTGTATTTGGAAATAGAGAAAAAAAGGATAAAAACAATGAAACGGGGAAAAGGAAAGAAAAAACAGTGGAGAAAACCGGACCATGTCGCCTCAAGTAAGGCGCGCCATATATTTCATAAATAACCCCACAGTAGCACAGTGGTTAGCCGCTCTGGTTATTACCCAGGTGACATGGGATCGAATACCCCTGCCCACGCACTCCTAAGTGCAAACTATCGTCTCGCTTGATGCGAGAAATAGTTGTCGGATGGTGACTTCTCTCTTCAATCTTCTTCAAAGGGCTATAGTAGAAATAGAGTGTCCTCTCAGTTTTAGGTTTCCTTCGTCCCAAGCTGCCAGGCGGCATATTCCAAAAAATGTTCAAAAATTCTTTAAATTGTTTTGAATTTAAAAAAAGTGCCCAGATTTTAACGAATTCATAAATATCCATGAATTTTAAACATTGTGCCCCAATTTCAAAAAATGCCCGTGAACTCAAAAGATGCTTGTGATTCCAAATAGTCCGCTCATTCAATAAATGTTCGCGAACTTCAAACTTTATTTCCGAATTCCAAAAACTATTCGCCATTCAAAAAAATTCATCATTTTCAAATTTTTTTGCGATTCAAAAAAATCACAAGTTAAAAAATTCCAAATATATTTTTTATCATGAATTTTAAAATTAGGGTTCTTAGAAAAAAATGTTCACGACTTTCAAATAAATGTTCGCAAATTTCAAAAAAATATTGACGGATTTCCAATTTTTTTCTACAATTCAGAAAATGTTGACAACTTTTAAAAAATAACGGAAAATTTGAAAATTATCCAATATTTTAAAAGAGGTTCAAAACTGAAATATTCTTCATGATTTTTTTTAAAAAGTTTTATAATATAAATGTGAATTTGATAAAAGAAGGGAAAGAGAAAATGAAAAGGGGAAAATGGTTCATCGAAGGTTATAGAACCTCCCAAGAACCGGTGGAAAAATCCCCAGAATGGATTGGCCCATGCGGAGCAAGATGTGCCTGGGAGTAAACCTGATCATTCCCTGGGCCTGGTCGGCTTCGGGCCTGGGCTTGGCAAATCCCAATGAAAAAATCCCAAGCCTGAGCCCGGCCCGGCCCGGCCCAAATCACATGAACAGTGGCACTTTTTAATGAAATTAATAATGTTTGGGATATTATATTAATTTATTTTACCTTTATTTTGAATAAAAATATATATATGGCCATTTCGGGCTTTCAGGTTGGGCTTTGGGCCAGAAAGTGGAGCCCGAGACCGGCCCGAATGTCGGGCTTCGGCTTTGGGCCGGTTTGTCCATGAACATGTCTAGCTGGGAGGGGGTGGGGGTACACGATTGATGGCATTCCCTAAACGGCGCCCGTTACAGGCATGGGCGCAAACGGGCGCACACCTCCCGCGGCGCACTGGGCTGGCCCATTACGTGTTTTAATTTTGTGTCTTAATCCGCAAGAAAAGGACGCTACCAGGATTCGAACCACCTACCTCCTGCGTAAAGGAGGGCTAGTTCAACCACGCGACCACAGGACAGGATATGGTTACGCTTTAGTTTTTCCGTCTAGTATTCGTTCTACTTCCTTTTTCCTTTTTTTTGTTTTCCTTTTTAATTTTTTCGTTTTCTTTTTTCTCTTCGTCTTGGTACGATGAATTGGATCGCAAATACATGAACATTTTCTTCAAATCGACCAACTTTTTTCAAAATCTATGAAGTTTTTTTAAATTTTTTGATGAACTTTTATTCAAATTCGATGAACAATTTTTGCAATTTGATGAACTTTTTTAGAATTTCAATGAATTTTTTCAATGTCAATGAACTATTTCAGATTTGTTGACTTTTTTTCAATTTTAATGAATTTATTTTCAAATTCGATGAACTTTTTTCACCTTTTCGTAAAATTTTTCCAAAACCGATGAACTTTCTTCAAAATCATGACCTTTTTTTCAAAGTTGATGAAGTTTTTCAAAAACCGTCAACCTTTTTTGAATTTTGATGAACTTTTTTGAAAATCGGTGAACTTTTTTCAAAACTGATGAACCTTTTTTTAATTTTGATGAACTTTTTCCAAAAACGATGAACCTTTTTTGAATTTTGATGAACTTTTATTTCAATCGGTGAACTTTTTTGAAAATCGATGAACCTTTTTTTTCATTTTGATGAACTTTTTCCAAAATCGATGAACCTTTTTGAATTTTGATGAAATTCTTTTCAAAATTGATGAACCTTTTTTGAACTTTGATGAACTTTTTTCAAAATCGATGAACCTTTTTTGAATTTTGATGAACTTTTTTCAAATCTGTGAACTTTTTTCTCATGATTTGTGAACTATTTTTAAAAATTGATAGACATTTATCCTAAAATCGTGAACTCTTTTTCAAAATCGATATTTTTTCAAAACAAATGAACTTTTCTGTAATTCATGGACTTTTTCCAAAGTGTTTTTAGGAAAATTAAAAATCAAAGAGCTACAGTAATTGTTTATGTTTGCAATAAATTACGCGACTACAAATGTACTTATATATGTTCGCCCTGGATTTGGTCAGTAGCGCAAAGTAGGTGCGGTGGTAAGTTCCATCCTCGACGAGAACGATTTTTGCGGGGTTTTTTTCCCGCTTTTTTCTCGCTACCGCTGCGCCAGTTAGGACCTCCCACGATTGATTGCTATTCCGCGACCTACACAGGGAATATGATTTGCCTACTGGAAAAAAGGAGATGGTCGTTGGTCCAGCCTGGGAGAGTTCCAGGATAGGTTCTGTGTATTGGCTAGGTT
Organism: Triticum aestivum; assembly: GCF_018294505.1. NCBI lineage: Eukaryota > Viridiplantae > Streptophyta > Magnoliopsida > Poales > Poaceae > Triticum > Triticum aestivum. Next base: position 576,604,313 of record NC_057800.1, read on the forward strand.
ATATATACAATTTTGTTTTGTTTCGGCTAACCGAACCTACCAAGTGTTGTTCGGCTGTGGAAGGTAAAAACCGGATAATTTGTACCAATGAAAAAAAATGGTTTCGGTCCAGTATCCGGTTCGTCAGTTTTTATGCCCACCCTAAACAATGAAGACCCTGTCTAGGGGACTTGGTTGTATTTTCTTTTTTGTGCAACATTTTTTGGCTTTCTATGAGGACAATGTTTCTTGATGGTTCCTATGCTTTCTAATAAAATTCTCATGAATTTTCATGAAAAAGAATCTACAACAATTAAAAGGTTCATACTTTTTTAAAAAATAACATTTAAAATGTTCACAATTTTTTAAAAAAAGTTCACCAAATAATTTTAGAATGATCGCATTTTTCAAATAATGATCATGTCAAAACAGTGTTCTCAAATTTCAAACATTGTTTTTTTCTCCTCCATAAGAAAAGCTCTTCTCCTCCCGTCGGCGGCGTCGCCAATCCGTCCCATCTCCGATGGCCTCTAGGCCATGGAGGTGCGCAGGATCTCGGCCCCCCGCCGGCAGGAGGGACCCCCGTTCTCGTTCTTGTTAGATTCATCACCTTGGTTGGGGTTGTGTGGCGGCGACGATGTCCCTTAATAGGAATAATGTCTCCCACATTGTTTTTTCCCCGCTTTTTTCTCGCTACCGCTGCGCCAGTTAGGACCTCCCACGATTGATTGCTATTCCGCGACCTACACAGGGAATATGATTTGCCTACTGGAAAAAAGGAGATGGTCGTTCGTCCAGCCTGGGAGAGTTCCAGGATAGGTTCTGTGTATTGGCTAGGTTATATATACAGTTTTGTTTTGTTTCGGCTAACCGAACCTACCAAATGTTGTTCGGCTGTGGAAGGTAAAAACCGGATAATTTGTACCAATGAGAAAAATTGGTTTCGGTCCAGTATCCGGTTCGTCAGTAAAAACCCTAAACAATGAAGACCCTGTCTAGGGGACTTGGTTGTACTTTCTTCTTTGTGCAACATTTTTTTGGCTTTCTATGAGGACAATGTTTCTTGATGGTTCCTATGCTTTCTAATAAAATTCTCATGAATTTTCATGAAAAAGAATCTACAACAATTAAAAGGTTCATACTTTTTTAAAAAATAACATTTAAAATGTTCACAATTTTTTTAAAAAAGTTCACCAAATACTTTTAGAATGATCGCATTTTCAAATAATGATCATGTCAAAACAGTGTTCTCAAATTTCAAACATTGTTTTTTTCTCCTCCATAAGAAAAGCTCTTCTCCTCCCGTCGGCGGCGTCGCCGATCCGTCCCATCTCCGATGGCCTCTAGGCCATGGAGGTGCGCAAGATCTCGGCCCCCCGCCGGCAGGAGGGACCCCCGTTCTCGTTCTTGTTAGATTCAACATCTTGGTTGGGGTTGTGTGGCGGCGACGATGTCCCTTAATAGGAATAATGTCTCCCACATTGTTTTTTTCCCGCTTTTTTCTCGCTGCCGCTGCGCCAGTTAGGACCTCCCACGATTGATTGCTATTCCGCGACCTACACAGGGAATATGATTTGCCTACTGGAAAAAAGGAGATGGTCGTTCGTCCAGCCTGGGAGAGTTCCAGGATAGGTTCTGTGTATTGGCTAGGTTATATATACAGTTTTGTTTTGTTTCGGCTAACCGAACCTACCAAATGTTGTTCGGCTGTGGAAGGTAAAAACCGGATAATTTGTACCAATGAGAAAAAATGGTTTCGGTCCAGTATCCGGTTCGTCAGTTTTTATGCCCACCCTAAACAATGAAGACCCTGTCTAGGGGACTTGGTTGTATTTTCTTCTTTGTGCAACATTTTTTTGGCTTTCTATGAGGACAATGTTTCTTGATGGTTCCTATGCTTTCTAATAAAATTCTCATGAATTTTCATGAAAAAGAATCTACAACAATTAAAAGGTTCATACTTTTTTAAAAAGTAACATTTAAAATGTTCACAATTTTTTTAAAAAAGTTCACCAAATATTTTTAGAATGATCGCATTTTTCAAATAATGATCATGTCAAAACAGTGTTCTCAAATTTCAAACATTGTTTTTTTCTCCTCCATAAGAAAAGCTCTTCTCCTCCCGTCGGCGGCGTCGCCGATCCGTCCCATCTCCGATGGCCTCTAGGCCATGGAGGTGCGCAGGATCTCGGCCCCCCGCCGGCAGGAGGGACCCCCGTTCTTGTTCTTGTTAGATTCAGCATCTTGGTTGGGGTTGTGTGGCGGCGACGATGTCCCTTAATAGGAATAATGTCTCCCACATTGTTTTTTTCCCGCTTTTTTCTCGCTACCGCTGCGCCAGTTAGGACCTCCCACGATTGATTGCTATTCCGCGACCTACACAGGGAATATGATTTGCCTACTGGAAAAAAGGAGATGGTCGTTCGTCCAGCCTGGGAGAGTTCCAGGATAGGTTCTGTGTATTGGCTAGGTTATATATACAGTTTTGTTTTGTTTCGGCTAACCGAACCTACCAAATGTTGTTCGGCTGTGGAAGGTAAAAACCGGATAATTTGTACCAATGAGAAAAAATGGTTTCGGTCCAGTATCCGGTTCGTCAGTTTTTATGCCCACCCTAAACAATGAAGACCCTGTCTAGGGGACTTGGTTGTATTTTCTTCTTTGTGCAACATTTTTTTTGCTTTCTATGAGGACAATGTTTCTTGATGGTTCCTATGCTTTCTAATAAAATTCTCATGAATTTTCATGAAGAAGTATCTACAACAATTAAAAGGTTCATACTTTTTTAAAAAGTAACATTTAAAATGTTCACAATTTTTTTTAAAAAGTTCACCAAATATTTTTAGAATGATCGCATTTTTCAAATAATGATCATGTCAAAACAGTGTTCTCAAATTTCAAACATTGTTTTTTTCTCCTCCATAAGAAAAGCTCTTCTCCTCCCGTCGGCGGCGTCGCCGATCCGTCCCATCTCCGATGGCCTCTAGGCCATGGAGGTGCGCAGGATCTCGGCCCCCCGCCGGCAGGAGGGACCCCCGTTCTTGTTCTTGTTAGATTCAGCATCTTGGTTGGGGTTGTGTGGCGGCGACGATGTCCCTTAATAGGAATAATGTCTCCCACATTCTATCCCCGTCTCGATGGTGCATCTAGTATCATCGGAGGGTGTGTGGAGGTTTGTCTTCGTCGGATCTTGCGGAATTCGGTCGGTGCTGGTCTTGAGTGGATCTATTTAGATCCGGTATTCGTTCGTCTTTGTTTAGGCATTTACAAGTTTGATCCTTCTAATCTATGATTTTCTTCATCGGCGATGGTTGCTACTCTCGTGCGCTGGTCCTATGATGCGTTATCACGACGACTTCCCGACTGTCTACTACAATAAGGTTTGCCCGACAGCGGCGAGGGAGGGGCGATGACGGCGGTGCGCCTTCGGCTCGCTCTAGTGCTTGTAGTCATCGTTGGGTGGTCCACGAACATGATTGTAGTTTTTATTACCTCTATTGTTCTTTGTACTGCCATGATTGAAGATAAATAGATTGTAAGTTTCTCGCAAAAAAAGAACATTGTTCAATATTTGAAATAACGAAATATGTATATGGCAACCGTGTGACAGATTGCGAAACTGCCACACGCATCCAGCGTCGTGAGTTCCCTTCCGATCTCCTTCCTTTCCCGCACGTCCGCCCGATTTCTTTCCTTTCCCGCACGCCTCGTGCCTTCCTAATTTTCGTAATCGTTAATTATGGCCCACGCGCCTTCCCGATTTTTGGCAAAAATAATGCTTGGACTAGGATTTGATCTCTGGTCTACAGGCAATCAACAAAGGGAGCTAACCACCTCACCTATGACACTCATTGTTGACCAAACTAAGGGAATTACTGTTTTTGACATGTTCGTGGTAACTTTGATCATTGGGAATAAATTTGTTGAACCTGCCTCCCCGGTAATTTCTATAAATAGCACGATAACATCCACGCCATAGACCTGATAATTTAGATACAAAAATCATGGTAACTTTAACCATTGGGGAAGACAAATGTGAAAAGATACCTGATAATTTATGTGTAAATAGATGGTAATATACGCAGCGCACATCTGATAACTGAGGTAGAAACACCATGGTAACTTTGACCGTAGGGATTTTTTTTGAAAAGATACTCCGGTATCTTCTGGTGTAAATAACACGGTAGTATACCTCTCTTCCCTGGCATTTTTATGTGTAAATAGCATGAAAACATATGCACTGCGACAACTAAA